>NC_139718.1:3272523-3298357 GCF_964188405.1 Protomyctophum parallelum | reverse complement strand
TAGGGCTCCATATATGGATGTAAAGTGAGCTCTATAGAGCTCCATATATGGATGTAAAGTGAGCTCTATAGAGCTCCATATATGGATGTAAAGTGAGCTCTATAGGGCTCCATATATGGATGTAAAGTGAGCTCTATAGGGCTCCATATATGGATGTAAAGTGAGCTCTATAGGGCTCCATATATGGATGTAAAGTGAGCTCTATAGAGCTCCATATATGGATGTAAAGTGAGCTCTATAGAGCTCCATATATGGATGTAAAGTGAGCTCTATAGAGCTCCATATATGGATGTAAAGTGAGCTCTATAGGGCTCCATATATGGATGTAAAGTGAGCTCTATAGGGCTCCATATATGGATGTAAAGTGAGCTCTATAGGGCTCCATATATGGATGTAAAGTGAGCTCTATAGGGCTCCATATATGGATGTAAAGTGAGCTCTATAGAGCTCCATATATGGATGTAAAGTGAGCTCTATAGGGCTCCATATATGGATGTAAAGTGAGCTCTATAGAGCTCCATATATGGATGTAAAGTGAGCTCTATAGAGCTCCATATATGGATGTAAAGTGAGCTCTATAGGGCTCCATATATGGATGTAAAGTGAGCTCTATAGGGCTCCATATATGGATGTAAAGTGAGCTCTATAGAGCTCCATATATGGATGTAAAGTGAGCTCTATAGGGCTCCATATATGGATGTAAAGTGAGCTCTATAGGGCTCCATATATGGATGTAAAGTGAGCTCTATAGGGCTCCATATATGGATGTAAAGAGCTCTATAGAGCTCCATATATGGATGTAAAGAGCTCTATAGGGCTCCATATATGGATGTAAAGTGATCTCTATAGAGCTCCATATATGGATGTAAAGTGAGCTCTATAGAGCTCCATATATGGATGTAAAGTGAGCTCTATAGGGCTCCATATATGGATGTAAAGTGAGCTCTATAGGGCTCCATATATGGATGTAAAGTGAGCTCTATAGGGCTCCATATATGGATGTAAAGTGAGCTCTATATGGCTCCATATATGGATGTAAAGTGAGCTCTATAGGGCTCCATATATGGATGTAAAGTGAGCTCTATAGGGCTCCATATATGGATGTAAAGTGAGCTCTATAGGGCTCCATATATGGATGTAAAGTGAGCTCTATAGGGCTCCATATATGGATGTAAAGTGAGCTCTATAGAGCTCCATATATGGATGTAAAGTGAGCTCTATATGGCTCCATATATGGATGTAAAGTGAGCTCTATAGGGCTCCATATATGGATGTAAAGTGAGCTCTATAGGGCTCCATATATGGATGTAAAGAGCTCTATAGGGCTCCATATATGGATGTAAAGTGATCTCTATAGAGCTCCATATATGGATGTAAAGTGAGCTCTATAGAGCTCCATATATGGATGTAAAGTGAGCTCTATAGGGCTCCATATATGGATGTAAAGTGAGCTCTATAGGGCTCCATATATGGATGTAAAGAGCTCTATAGGGCTCCATATATGGATGTAAAGTGAGCTCTATAGGGCTCCATATATGGATGTAAAGTGAGCTCTATAGAGCTCCATATATGGATGTAAAGTGAGCTCTATAGAGCTCCATATATGGATGTAAAGTGAGCTCTATAGGGCTCCATATATGGATGTAAAGTGAGCTCTATAGAGCTCCATATATGGATGTAAAGTGAGCTCTATAGGGCTCCATATATGGATGTAAAGTGAGCTCTATAGGGCTCCATATATGGATGTAAAGTGAGCTCTATAGGGCTCCATATATGGATGTAAAGTGAGCTCTATAGGGCTCCATATATGGATGTAAAGTGAGCTCTATAGGGCTCCATATATGGATGTAAAGTGAGCTCTATAGGGCTCCATATATGGATGTAAAGTGAGCTCTATAGAGCTCCATATATGGATGTAAAGTGAGCTCTATAGGGCTCCATATATGGATGTAAAGTGAGCTCTATAGGGCTCCATATATGGATGTAAAGTGAGCTCTATAGAGCTCCATATATGGATGTAAAGTGAGCTCTATAGGGCTCCATATATGGATGTAAAGTGAGCTCTATAGGGCTCCATATATGGATGTAAAGTGAGCTCTATAGGGCTCCATATATGGATGTAAAGTGAGCTCTATAGAGCTCCATATGGATGTAAAGTGAGCTCTATAGGCTCCATATATGGATGTAAAGTGAGCTCTATAGGGCTCCATATATGGATGTAAAGTGAGCTCTATAGGGCTCCATATATGGATGTAAAGTGAGCTCTATAGGGCTCCATATATGGATGTAAAGTGAGCTCTATAGGGCTCCATATATGGATGTAAAGTGAGCTCTATAGAGCTCCATATATGGATGTAAAGTGAGCTCTATAGGGCTCCATATATGGATGTAAAGTGAGCTCTATAGGGCTCCATATATGGATGTAAAGCTCTATAGGGCTCCATATATGGATGTAAAGTGAGCTCTATAGGCTCCATATATGGATGTAAAGTGAGCTCTATAGAGCTCCATATATGGATGTAAAGTGAGCTCTATAGGGCTCCATATATGGATGTAAAGTGAGCTCTATAGGCTCCATATATGGATGTAAAGTGAGCTCTATAGAGCTCCATATATGGATGTAAAGTGAGCTCTATAGGCTCCATATATGGATGTAAAGTGAGCTCTATAGGGCTCCATATATGATGTAAAGTGAGCTCTATAGAGCTCCATATATGGATGTAAAGTGAGCTCTATAGGGCTCCATATATGGATGTAAAGTGAGCTCTTATAGGGCTCCATATATGGATGTAAAGTGAGCTCTATAGGGCTCCATATATGGATGTAAAGAGCTCTATAGGCTCCATATATGGATGTAAAGAGCTCTATAGGGCTCCATATATGGATGTAAAGTGATCTCTATAGAGCTCCATATATGGATGTAAAGTGAGCTCTATAGAGCTCCATATATGGATGTAAAGTGAGCTCTATAGGGCTCCATATATGGATGTAAAGTGAGCTCTATAGGGCTCCATATATGGATGTAAAGTGAGCTCTATAGGGCTCCATATATGGATGTAAAGTGAGCTCTATATGGCTCCATATATGGATGTAAAGTGAGCTCTATAGGGCTCCATATATGATGTAAAGTGAGCTCTATAGGGCTCCATATATGGATGTAAAGTGAGCTCTATAGAGGCTCCATATATGGATGTAAAGTGAGCTCTATAGAGCTCCATATATGGATGTAAAGTGAGCTCTATAGGGCTCCATATATGGATGTAAAGTGAGCTCTATAGAGCTCCATATATGGATGTAAAGTGAGCTCTATAGGGCTCCATATATGGATGTAAAGTGAGCTCTATAGGGCTCCATATATGGATGTAAAGTGAGCTCTATATGGCTCCATATATGGATGTAAAGTGAGCTCTATAGGGCTCCATATATGGATGTAAAGTGAGCTCTATAGGGCTCCATATATGGATGTAAAGGAGCTCTATAGGGCTCCATATATGGATGTAAAGTGATCTCTATAGAGCTCCATATATGGATGTAAAGTGAGCTCTATAGAGCTCCATATATGGATGTAAAGTGAGCTCTATAGGGCTCCATATATGGATGTAAAGTGAGCTCTATAGGGCTCCATATATGGATGTAAAGAGCTCTATAGGGCTCCATATATGGATGTAAAGTGAGCTCTATAGGGCTCCATATATGGATGTAAAGTGAGCTCTATAGAGCTCCATATATGGATGTAAAGTGAGCTCTATAGAGCTCCATATATGGATGTAAAGTGAGCTCTATAGGGCTCCATATGGATGTAAAGTGAGCTCTATAGGGCTCCATATATGGATGTAAAGTGAGCTCTATAGAGCTCCATATATGGATGTAAAGTGAGCTCTATAGAGCTCCATATATGGATGTAAAGTGAGCTCTATAGGGCTCCATATATGGATGTAAAGTGAGCTCTATAGGGCTCCATATATGGATGTAAAGTGAGCTCTATAGGGCTCCATATATGGATGTAAAGAGCTCTATAGGGCTCCATATATGGATGTAAAGTGATCTCTATAGAGCTCCATATATGGATGTAAAGTGAGCTCTATAGAGCTCCATATATGGATGTAAAGTGAGCTCTATAGGGCTCCATATATGGATGTAAAGTGAGCTCTATAGAGCTCCATATATGGATGTAAAGTGAGCTCTATAGAGCTCCATATATGGATGTAAAGTGAGCTCTATAGGGCTCCATATATGGATGTAAAGTGAGCTCTATAGGGCTCCATATATGGATGTAAAGTGAGCTCTATAGAGCTCCATATATGGATGTAAAGTGAGCTCTATAGGGCTCCATATATGGATGTAAAGTGAGCTCTATAGGGCTCCATATATGGATGTAAAGTGAGCTCTATAGGGCTCCATATATGGATGTAAAGTGAGCTCTATAGAGCTCCATATATGGATGTAAAGTGAGCTCTATAGGGCTCCATATATGGATGTAAAGTGAGCTCTATAGGGGCTCCATATATGGATGTAAAGTGAGCTCTATAGGGCTCCATATATGGATGTAAAGTGAGCTCTATAGGCTCCATATATGGATGTAAAGTGAGCTCTATAGGGCTCCATATATGGATGTAAAGTGAGCTCTATAGAGCTCCATATATGGATGTAAAGTGAGCTCTATAGGGCTCCATATATGGATGTAAAGTGAGCTCTATAGGGCTCCATATATGGATGTAAAGTGAGCTCTATAGAGCTCCATATATGGATGTAAAGTGAGCTCTATAGGGCTCCATATATGGATGTAAAGTGAGCTCTATAGGGCTCCATATATGGATGTAAAGTGAGCTCTATAGGGCTCCATATATGGATGTAAGTGAGCTCTATAGGCTCCATATATGGATGTAAAGTGAGCTCTATAGGGCTCCATATATGGATGTAAAGTGAGCTCTATAGAGCTCCATATATGGATGTAAAGTGAGCTCTATAGGGCTCCATATATGGATGTAAAGTGAGCTCTATAGGGCTCCATATATGGATGTAAAGTGAGCTCTATAGAGCTCCATATATGGATGTAAAGTGAGCTCTATAGGGCTCCATATATGATGTAAAGTGAGCTCTATAGGGCTCCATATATGGATGTAAAGTGAGCTCTATAGGGCTCCATATATGGATGTAAAGTGAGCTCTATAGAGCTCCATATATGGATGTAAAGTGAGCTCTATAGGGCTCCATATATGGATGTAAAGTGAGCTCTATAGGGCTCCATATATGGATGTAAAGTGAGCTCTATAGGGCTCCATATATGGATGTAAAGTGAGCTCTATAGAGCTCCATATATGGATGTAAAGTGAGCTCTATAGAGCTCCATATATGGATGTAAAGTGAGCTCTATAGGGCTCCATATATGGATGTAAAGTGAGCTCTATAGGGCTCCATATATGGATGTAAAGTGAGCTCTATAGGGCTCCATATATGGATGTAAAGTGAGCTCTATAGGGCTCCATATATGATGTAAAGTGAGCTCTATAGGGCTCCATATATGGATGTAAAGAGCTCTATAGGGCTCCATATATGGATGTAAAGTGAGCTCTATAGGGCTCCATATATGGATGTAAAGTGAGCTCTATAGGGCTCCATATATGGATGTAAAGTGAGCTCTATAGAGCTCCATATATGGATGTAAAGTGAGCTCTATAGAGCTCCATATATGGATGTAAAGTGAGCTCTATAGGGCTCCATATATGGATGTAAAGTGAGCTCTATAGGGCTCCATATATGGATGTAAAGTGAGCTCTATAGAGCTCCATATATGGATGTAAAGTGAGCTCTATAGGGCTCCATATATGGATGTAAAGTGAGCTCTATAGGGCTCCATATATGGATGTAAAGTGAGCTCTATAGGGCTCCATATATGGATGTAAAGTGAGCTCTATAGAGCTCCATATATGGATGTAAAGTGAGCTCTATAGAGCTCCATATATGGATGTAAAGTGAGCTCTATAGGGCTCCATATATGGATGTAAGTGAGCTCCTATAGGGCTCCATATATGGATGTAAAGTGAGCTCTATAGGGCTCCATATATGGATGTAAGTGAGCTCTATAGGGCTCCATATATGGATGTAAAGTGAGCTCTATAGAGCTCCATATATGGATGTAAAGTGAGCTCTATAGAGCTCCATATATGGATGTAAAGTGAGCTCTATAGGCTCCATAATGGATGTAAAGTGAGCTCTATAGGGCTCCATATATGGATGTAAAGTGAGCTCTATAGGGCTCCATATATGGATGTAAAGTGAGCTCTATAGGGCTCCATATATGGATGTAATGTGAGCTCTATAGGGCTCCATATATGGATGTAAAGTGAGCTCTATAGGGCTCCATATATGGATGTAAAGTGAGCTCTATAGGGCTCCATATATGGATGTAAAGTGAGCTCTATAGGGCTCCATATATGGATGTAAAGTGAGCTCTATAGAGCTCCATATATGGATGTAAAGTGAGCTCTATAGGGCTCCATATATGGATGTAAAGTGAGCTCTATAGGGCTCCATATATGGATGTAAAGTGAGCTCTATAGAGCTCCATATATGGATGTAAAGTGAGCTCTATAGGGCTCCATATATGGATGTAAAGTGAGCTCTATAGGGCTCCATATATGGATGTAAAGTGAGCTCTATAGAGCTCCATATATGGATGTAAAGTGAGCTCTATAGGCTCCATATATGGATGTAAAGTGAGCTCTATAGGGCTCCATATATGGATGTAAAGTGAGCTCTATAGGGCTCCATATATGGATGTAAAGTGAGCTCTATAGAGCTCCATATATGGATTGTAAAGTGAGCTCTATAGGCTCCATATATGGATGTAAAGTGAGCTCTATAGGGCTCCATATATGGATGTAAAGTGAGCTCTATAGTGCTCCATATATGGATGTAAAGTGAGCTCTATAGAGCTCCATATATGGATGTAAAGTGAGCTCTATAGAGCTCCATATATGGATGTAAAGTGAGCTCTATAGGGCTCCATATATGGATGTAAAGTGAGCTCTATAGGGCTCCATATATGATGTAAAGTGAGCTCTATAGGGCTCCATATATGGATGTAAAGTGAGCTCTATAGAGCTCCATATATGGATGTAAAGTGAGCTCTATAGGGCTCCATATATGGATGTAAAGTGAGCTCTATAGAGCTCCATATATGGATGTAAAGTGAGCTCTATAGGGCTCCATATATGGATGTAAAGTGATCTCTATAGAGGCTCCATATATGGATGTAAAGTGAGCTCTATAGGGCTCCATATATGGATGTAAAGTGAGCTCTATAGGGCTCCATATATGGATGTAAAGTGAGCTCTATAGGCTCCATATATGGATGTAAAGTGAGCTCTATAGGGCTCCATATATGGATGTAAAGTGAGCTCTATAGGGCTCCATATATGGATGTAAGTGAGCTCTATAGGGCTCCATATATGGATGTAAAGTGAGCTCTATAGAGCTCCATATATGGATGTAAAGTGAGCTCTATAGGGCTCCATATATGGATGTAAAGTGAGCTCTATAGGGCTCCATATATGGATGTAAGTGAGCTCTATAGAGCTCCATATATGGATGTAAAGTGAGCTCTATAGAGCTCCATATATGGATGTAAAGTGAGCTCTATAGGGCTCCATATAGGATGTAAGTGAGCTCTATAGGGCTCCATATATGGATGTAAAGTGAGCTCTATAGAGCTCCATATATGGATGTAAAGTGAGCTCTATAGAGCTCCATATATGGATGTAAAGTGAGCTCTATAGGGCTCCATATATGGATGTAAAGTGAGCTCTATAGGGCTCCATATATGGATGTAAAGTGAGCTCTATAGGGCTCCATATATGGATGTAAAGTGAGCTCTATAGGGCTCCATATATGGATGTAAAGTGAGCTCTATAGGGCTCCATATATGGATGTAAAGTGAGCTCTATAGAGCTCCATATATGGATGTAAAGGAGCTCTATAGGCTCCATATATGGATGTAAAGTGAGCTCTATAGAGCTCCATATATGGATGTAAAGTGAGCTCTATAGAGCTCCATATATGGATGTAAAGTGAGCTCTATAGGGCTCCATATATGGATGTAAAGTGAGCTCTATAGGGCTCCATATATGGATGTAAAGTGAGCTCTATAGAGCTCCATATATGGATGTAAAGTGAGCTCTATAGGGCTCCATATATGGATGTAAAGTGAGCTCTATAGGGCTCCATATATGGATGTAAAGAGCTCTATAGAGCTCCATATATGGATGTAAAGAGCTCTATAGGGCTCCATATATGGATGTAAAGTGAGCTCTATAGGCTCATATATGGATGTAAAGTGAGCTCTATAGGGCTCCATATATGGATGTAAAGTGAGCTCTATAGGGCTCCATATATGGATGTAAAGTGAGCTCTATAGGGCTCCATATATGGATGTAAAGTGAGCTCTATATGGCTCCATATATGGATGTAAAGTGAGCTCTATAGGCTCCATATATGGATGTAAAGTGAGCTCTATAGGAGCTCCATATATGGATGTAAGTGAGCTCTATAGGGCTCCATATATGGATGTAAAGTGAGCTCTATAGGCTCCATATATGGATGTAAAGTGAGCTCTATAGAGCTCCATATATGGATGTAAAGTGAGCTCTATAGGCTCCATATATGGATGTAAGTGAGCTCTAATAGGGCTCCATATATGGATGTAAAGTGAGCTCTATAGGGCTCCATATATGGATGTAAAGTGAGCTCTATAGGGCTCCATATATGGATGTAAAGTGTGTCAAATCAATCATTCTGACGCCCCCAAGGTCCGCCAAAATACATTAAGTCATTTAGTTTAAAACTAAAATATGATTAAAAATAAATGACATTTTATTCAAGAGAATGTGACTACACTAAATCAAAATGTTGCTTGTACAGAATATCTGCTTTTTGTACAGTACAGTACATGTTGCTTTGGGGTGACAGTACAGTACAGTACAGTACAGTACAGTACAGTACAGTACAGTACAGTACAGTACAGTACAGTACAGTACAGTACAGTACAGTACAGTACAGTACAGTACAGTACAGTACAGTACATGTTGCTTTGGGGGTGACGGCGTCCTCAGCCCAGCAGAACAACAACATGTACAGTACAGTACAGTACAGTACAGTACAGTACAGTACAGTACAGTACAGTACAGTACAGTACAGTACAGTACAGTACAGTACAGTACAGTACATTTGGGGGTGACAGCGTCCTCAGTCCAGCAGAACAACAACATGTACAGTACAGTACAGTACAGTACAGTACAGTACAGTACAGTACAGTACAGTACAGTACAGTACAGTACAGTACAGTACAGTACAGTACAGTACAGTACAGTACATTTGGGGGTGACAGCGTCCTCAGCCCAGCAGAACAACAACATGTACAGTACAGTACAGTACAGTACAGTACAGTACAGTACAGTACAGTACAGTACAGTACAGTACAGTACAGTACAGTACAGTACAGTACAGTACAGTACAGTACAGTACAGTACAGTACATTTGGGGGTGACGGCGTCCTCAGCCCAGCAGAACAACAACATGTACAGTACAGTACAGTACAGTACAGTACAGTACAGTACAGTACAGTACAGTACAGTACAGTACAGTACAGTACAGTACAGTACAGTACAGTACAGTACATTTGGGGGTGACGGCGTCCTCAGCCCAGCAGAACAACAACCCTGTACTGTATGTATCTGAACAACAGCAGCTGATTAGATTAGATTAGCTAATAGACATAAAAAAGGTCTATTAGCTAATCTAATCTAATCAGCTGCTAATAATACAGTACAATACAGGCGCTGGAAACATCGTCTGATAAATATTTTCCCAGACGCTGTTTCCAGCGCCTGTACGGTTATTATTATTACGCCACGCCGGCGTGCGGTTGTACATTAACTTTCCACTGGGCGTTGACCGCACGGCCGACGCTGGTTCGTGGAGGTCGTGTCTTTTTGGGGCATAAAGGGAGGCTGTGAGACGCCGACAGACACACTTCACTCACTGTCTGTTCCAGAATGAAGCTCTACTGTGTGGCTGTTCTGCTGTTACTCTGCTGTCTGTCTGAGGCTCACCCTGATCATGAGGCTCAGACTGGACCAGCTGGTACCCTGGTACAACAACCCGATCCTCTTTGGGCCGAGCTAAGAGATCTCAGGGACATGGTGCACAGCCTGGGGGCCACCGTGGTGGAGCAGAGAGTCCATCTGAAGAACACCGAGGCCAGGCTGTCAGCCAGCGAAGTCCAGCTCGGCGTCGTGGAGGCAGAAGTCCAGGAGCACAGGAGCTTAGTGAGAGGTAAGGATCTGGTCTACATTTGTACTGTGGCGCCCTCAGGTGGTCGGGGGAGGGCATTCCACAGCCGAGGAGCAGCTGAGCAGAAGGCCCTGTTCATATAGTATAGTCTCAACATACATTTATCTCTCTGTGATATTGTTTTCAGAAATGGCTGCAAAAGTGAGTGAGAGTGAGTCCCAGGTTGCAGAGTTCCAGACCAGGCTGAACTCTACAGAGACTCAACCCCCCCCCCCCCAAACAAAACAAGCGGTTGTGTAAAATCATAATCGCAATCTTAGTGTTTAAATTCACCCGAAACATACCGAAACATTTTGTAAGCGTGAAACATCAACGCTTTCGTTCTGGGCCCTGCAGGGACGACTGATTTGGATGTCCAACTTTCCCTACGCATAATGTTTGCACTGCCACCCTCGGCGGGTTGCCCTACACATAGTTGGTCTTGTGCGTATATGTGTAGCGACGGCGCTGTATGGGCCGTGAATGAAGCTTGTTTTGATCAAAAGGGAATGTTGCTGCTGGAGGAATGAATGCAGACAAGATGACTTTAACTTTAACATTTAGCTGCTGGAGGAATGAATGCAGACGGCAAGATGACTTTAACTTTAACATTTAGCTGCTGGAGGAATGAATGCAGACGACAAGATGACTTTAACTTTAACATTTAGCTGCTGGTGGAATGAATGCAGACGACAAGATGACTTTAACTTTAACATTTAGCTGCTGGTGGAATGAATGCAGACGACAAGATGACTTTAACTTTAACATTTAGCTGCTGGAGGAATGAATGCAGACTGTTAGGTTATAAAGTTCAACTGGAGCCACAAACCACCAGGAAACAGGATTTTTGTATTATCCAGTTTTATTAGGATAATAAAGGTTGACATTGATCAACTGTTGACATGGACATTGATGATGATTGCCTTGATGGTTCTATAAATAAACAAAGGAAATAAAATAGTTATAGTATCTTTCTACATAAACATTAAATTATAAAGTATGGCCTTTAGTTCATATTTATACATTTCCTATTGCATATTCAAATAATAATTAGCCACATATCTAGTATAAGTTCATAATATAAATCAGGATATAAGTTTAAATCAAATGCATCAGTCTTAAATATAACCCACATCATGGTGACTTACATTGAAACAAGTTCAAAGACGCATAGAGGGAATCATCTGGTCATGCACACAGCAAACAAGGGTGTGGCTGTGTGGTTGGGGATAAGGGGACAAGTGAGCATCCAGGCCTGCTTTATTGAGAGGAAGTGAGGGGGAGGAAGTGAGGGAGGCAGTGGGGCACTGCCACAAGTCCTTCCTGATCCATTGTGGGGTCTCCTTGTGGAGCGGAGGGGAACTTGCCCTTTACAGTTTGTGACACAGACGACAAGATGACTTTAACTTTAACATTTAGCTGCTGGAGGAATGAATGCAGACGACAAGATGACTTTAACTTTAACATTTAGCTGCTGGAGGAATGAATGCAGACGACAAGATGACTTTAACTTTAACATTTAGCTGCTGGTGGAATGAATGCAGACGACAAGATGACTTTAACTTTAACATTTAGCTGCTGGTGGAATGAATGCAGACGACAAGATGACTTTAACTTTAACATTTAGCTGCTGGTGGAATGAATGCAGACGACAAGATGACTTTAACTTTAACATTTAGCTGCTGGAGGAATGAATGCAGACGACAAGATGACTTTAACTTTAACATTTAGCTGCTGGTGGAATGAATGCAGACGACAAGATGACTTTAACTTTAACATTTAGCTGCTGGAGGAATGAATGCAGACGGCAAGATGACTTTAACTTTAACATTTAGCTGCTGGAGGAATGAATGCAGACGACAAGATGACTTTAACTTTAACATTTAGCTGCTGGAGGAATGAATGCAGACGACAAGATGACTTTAACTTTAACATTTAGCTGCTGGTGGAATGAATGCAGACGACAAGATGACTTTAACTTTAACATTTAGCTGCTGGAGGAATGAATGCAGACGACAAGATGACTTTAACTTTAACATTTAGCTGCTGGAGGAATGAATCCAGACAAGATGACTTTAACTTTAACATTTAGCTGCTGGAGGAATGAATGCAGACGACAAGATGACTTTAACTTTAACATTTAGCTGCTGGTGGAATGAATGCAGACGGTACGATTACTTTAACGCTTATTTCCTGCATGTTTACTCGTCGCCTAGCAACTGAGGGTCATTGAGACGGTGGCGACGAGCTCCATATAATTATCTTAATCAACAGAATGAAACAAATTACGTTGTGAGATGGAGGGTGACTGATTTATCCTGTTGTGCCTTGATCAAGTCCATTCACAACAGGTGTGCAGCCACACCCACCCACAGCCACACCCACCCACCCACAGCCACACACACCCACAGCCACACCCACCCACAGCCACACACACCCACAGCCACACACACCCACCCACAGCCACACCCACCCACAGCCACACACACCCACCCACAGCCACACCCACCCACAGCCACACACACCCACAGCCACACCCACCCACAGCCACACACACCCACAGCCACACCCACCCACAGCCACACCCACCCACCCACAGCCACACCCAGCTCTGAGTCCAGTTCTAGTTTGACTCAGACCAGGTGTGACTGCAAAAATATATACATAATAGGCTTTGATGTAAAGACATTTTAAATGATTATTGATTATTAGAAAAGGAAAATAAATCACCTGCTGCGGTACTGGCCCTTTCCAAGGTATGGAAATCCATTCAGGAAGTATTTGCTGTCCAGGTCGGCAGCAATCCAGAACTTAATTCCAACAGCATGCAGGATGCATAATTCTCAACTTCTCAATATTTGCCTATATTTTACAGAACATAACTTAACATTAAATGCAGTCTATTAGTATTGACTATGCATAGTATATAACTTATAACGTAAGCCTAAAACGAATCTATAAACGAAAAATAAAATAAAGAAAGAAAACCTGCACTCTCAATGGGCACTATTTGGTCACATTCGATCATAAAAACATTTAGGCCTACATGGGACAAGCTATATATATATATATATTTCCCTATTTGTCTATTGGTATGTCTCTAAATGTTTTGATGAATTGAACAATGTGGACCCTGTTGTAAACAAGTGTAATGCTTCATTGGGTTAATATAGTATGTTTTTGAACGAATATTTGGGCCTAAGCAGTTTTGTGTGTGTGTGTGTGACCAGTGTTAGTCGACTCGGAATTGCAGCCATCCGTAGGTGCCCTTTGTGTCAGTGTGCGCCTGCCCAACCCCCCCAACCCCTGATGTGTGGCACCTATACGGATGGCTGCAATTCGAAGTGGCCTCTGTAAAACCTGAATCCCCCCCCCCCACCCCATTTCCCGAGTCGACGAGCAACACTGGTCACACACACACACAAAAAACTGCTTAGGCCCAAATATTCGTTCAAAAACATACTATATTAACCCAATGAAGCATTACACTTGTTTACAACAGGGTCCACATTGTTCAATTCATCAAAACATTTAGAGACATACCAATAGACAAATAGGGAAATATATATATATATATATATATATATATATATATATAGCTTGTCCCATGTAGGCCTAAATGTAGGCCCCCCCCCACCCCATTTCCCCTCACTGTATATGTATCTTTTCCCTTTTTGCTTCCTATATGATGAATTCCTGTTCTGTTATAGCGCATCATTATATCAAAACCAGGCCTATACTGAATGTATTACTTTTGTTTAAATCAACTGAACTAGACCAATAAAATAGTAGGCTAGTATTTATGTTTTTCGTTAATAATAATACATGCTGAGGGAATGTGCTCCGTTCATTGGCTCTATATAGGCCGTGCGAGACAGGATTATTTTAAATAAATATGTCTCTGCTCTGACAGAATGCGGCGGCATGCTTAAAATAAAAAGATATACAAGGCCCTATACAAGACATAGGCTACCAGCCAGTAGAACAGGAATTCATAATTATAGGAAGCAAAAAGGGAAAAGAATAAAGATACATATACAGTGAGGGGAAATGCCAGGCCAGGTCCTACTGCTTTTGCCAAAGTCAGAATCCACGACGAGTTGAGCAGTTTTTTGTGTATGTTTGACCCCGACATGTTGGAAAACGTCAAAGACTGCACAGTGAAGTTTGCCCGCAGTGATGGACAGAATCAAGAATGGGATCTGTCTGTTACTGAACTGAAAGCATTCATCAGCGTGTTTTTCATTCGTGCGATGTCGACATCTGGTTATCCATTGAATCAACTGTGGGCGAAAGGGGCATGGGGGAATGAGACGGTGAGAGAAACAATGTCTCGTGACCGTTTCAAATCCATAATGCGATACCTGCGATTTGACGACAAGGACACCAGAGAAGCACGCAAAGAAACAGACAAGTTTGCTGCAATAACGGACATTTGGAATCAGTTCACAGATAACTGCATATCTTGCTATGTGCCTGGAGGAAACATCACGGTCGATGAGCAACTCTTCCCATCCAAGGCAAGATGTGGATTTACGCAATACATGGCCAATGTGGTACATGTACGGGAACATTTACAATGACATGTGTCAAGTGTCTCTAAGTATAGCAACAGAAACTAATGCGTAGGATTTGTGTTTTCCCTGATTTTATTCCGCTTTATATTTGCTTTCTTTCATGCTTTCTGATATTGTGAACAATAAGAAAAAATAAACATGGTTGAATTAACACAAAGTATTCATTATTTACCGCGTGGTGACAACAGCAGGAATGTGTGGTGCATATATATGTGCATGACACCAATTCTCAACTTCTCAGACAATATTTATAGGCTTCGTTGTTTGTGAGACGGGGAAAAAGCCTCCGTAATCAGACTTTAATTCAGGCTTACATAAACTATGCAATATGCATGCAGAAAAACATTTGAATGATTAGACAGACAAACAATATATATAGGATGTAGTATTTATTAATATTATACTGCAAGTAATTTAATTGAAAACAGCACGGCTGTCGCAGAGCTAGCTCATCTCGATGCGGGTATATGAGCCTGGAGAAAAGAGAACAAAAAGCATTTAGCTGAAAACGGGCTTATAGCCTACTATTATATTTAGCCTGTCCAACTACTAGTTACTTTGACCAACAGTATTACAAGCAGCATATAGTTCACATACATGACGAAATACGACATTAGAGTTATATATTGTCCCCCTCTATTATATAGAGGGGGAAACATTATAGGCTACGCGATGTAATTAATATATATTTGATTGATTGTGCCAAATAATCGCCTTTTTCCCTCCACCCCTCTTTACATAACTCGCTTATTTTTTGCTCATGTAAACCACGGAATTCTGGCTTGTGTATGCCCTCTCTACGAAACATATCAAGTTGAAAAGGAAATGGGGCAGCTTGCAGATTAACCATTTTCAGAAAAGTGCGTATACATTTAGGCAACAATTAATGTGCTATTGTGCTATTCTCGGCCAATTTTCTACCGATTGTCCTAATTCCAAATATATAATCCGTGAAGTGTACATTTTCATTGGGTGTATAATAATGTATTCATAAGAGAGGGAAGAAAATAAAAAATAAAAGTGAGTGCGTGTAGGCAACAATGACGTCTCCAGCTCCAGAGGTGTGAACGAGTGGTGCGGGGGTGGGGGGGATAAAGGGGGAGAGCGGTCGAATGGGCCGATATAGTCAGACTGAGTAGGAGTGATTTTTTTTCAGCCTTGCTAGTGTTAAATCGGTCATCCTCCATCTCACAGACGTATTTATTGGTCAGAATGAGTTTTAATAAATTTATTTATCTCTCTGTGATATTGTTTTCAGTAATGGCTGCCACAGTGAGTGAGAGTCCTCCATCGATGTGTGAAGGTGTGTGTGTGTGTGTGTGTGTGTGTGTGCATGTGTGCGTGCGTGCGTGCGTGAATGAAGTGACGATGGAGGGCTTGTCTGAGTGTTATAGATAATGTAATTTACTGTATTTATCATACAATCCAGCATATTAAACTACATCTAATAATTGTGATTAATTATGTAACAACTATTATCAATGATTGAATTGATTAATGGTAATCTTGTGTTGATTTCAGCTCATGCTACTCGGCTGTCCAGCGTAGAAACACACCTGACTTCTACTGACAACCAAGTACTGGATCTGATGAGTAAGTTTATTTATTTATTATGTTATAATGAACTGAGGAGTGAGTTTATTTATTTAATATGTTATAATGAACTGAGGAGTGAGTCTATTTATTCAATATGTTATAATGAACTGAGGAGTGAGTTTATTTAATTAATATGTTATAATGAACTGAGGAGTGAGTTTATTTATTTAATATGTTATAATGAACTGAGGAGTGAGTTTATTTATTTAATATGTTATAATGAACTGAGGAGTGAGTTTATTTATTTAATATGTTATAATGAACTGAGGAGTGAGTTTATTTATTTAATATGTTATAATGAACTGAGGAGTGAGTTTATTTATTTAATATGTTATAATGAACTGAGGAGTGAGTTTATTTAATTAATATGTTATAATGAACTGAGGAGTGAGTTTATTTATTTAATATGTTATAATAAACTGAGGAGTGAGTTTATTTATTATACATTATGTTATAATGAACTGAGGAGTGAGTTTATTTATTTAATATGTTATAATGAACTGAGGAGTGAGTTTATTTATTTAATATGTTATAATGAACTGAGGAGTAAGTTTATTTATTATACATTATGTTATAATGAACTGAGGAGTGAGTTTATTTATTCAATATGTTATAATGAACTGAGGAGTGAGTTTATTTATTATACATTATGTTATAATGAACTGAGGAGTGAGTTTATTTATTATACATTATGTTACAATGAACTGAGGAGTGAGTTTATTTATTTAATATGTTATAATGAACTGAGGAGTGAGTTTATTTATTATACATTATGTTATAATGAACTGAGGAGTGAGTTTATTTATTATACATCATGTTATAATGAACTGAGGAGTGAGTTTATTTATTATACATTATGTTATAATTAACTGAGGAGTGAGTTTATTTATTTAATATGTTATAATGAACTGAGGAGTGAGTTTATTTATTATACATCATGTTATAATGAACTGAGGAGTGAGTTTATTTATTATACATTATGTTATAATTAACTGAGGAGTGAGTTTATTTATTTAATATGTTATAATGAACTGAGGAGTGAGTTTATTTATTATACATTATGTTATAATGAACTGAGGAGTGAGTTTATTTATTATACATTATGTTATAATGAACTGAGGAGTGAGTTTATTTATTTAATATGTTATAATGAACTGAGGAGTGAGTTTATTTATTATACATTACGTTATAATGAACTGAGGAGTGAGTTTATTTATTTAATATGTTATAATGAACTGAGGAGTGAGTTTATTTATTTAATATGTTATAATGAACTGAGGAGTGAGTTTATTTATTTAATATGTTATAATGAACTGAGGAGTGAGTTTATTTATTTAATATGTTATAATGAACTGAGGAGTGCGTTTATTTATTATACATTATGTTATAATGAACTGAGGAGTGAGTTTATTTATTTAATATGTTATAATGAACTGAGGAGTGAGTTTATTTATTTAATATGTTATAATGAACTGAGGAGTGAGTTTATTTATTTAATATGTTATAATGAACTGAGGAGTGAGTTTATTTATTATACATTATGTTATAATGAACTGAGGAGTGAGTTTATTTATTTAATATGTTATAATGAACTGAGGAGTGAGTTTATTTATTTAATATGTTACAATGAACTGAGGAGTGAGTTTATTTATTTAATATGTTATAATGAACTGAGGAGTGAGTTTATTTATTATACATTATGTTATAATGAACTGAGGAGTGAGTTTATTTATTATACATTATGTTATAATTAACTGAGGAGTGAGTTTATTTATTTAATATGTTATAATGAACTGAGGAGTGAGTTTATTTATTATACATTATGTTATAATGAACTGAGGAGTGAGTTTATTTATTATACATTATGTTATAATGAACTGAGGAGTGAGTTTATTTATTTAATATGTTATAATGAACTGAGGAGTGAGTTTATTTATTTAATACGTTATAATGAACTGAGGAGTGAGTTTATTTATTTAATATGTTATAATGAACTGAGGAGTGAGTTTATTTATTTAATATGTTATAATGAACTGAGGAGTGAGTTTATTTATTTAATATGTTATAATGAACTGAGGAGTGAGTTTATTTATTTAATATGTTATAATGAACTGAGGAGTGCGTTTATTTATTATACATTATGTTATAATGAACTGAGGAGTGAGTTTATTTATTTAATATGTTATAATGAACTGAGGAGTGAGTTTATTTATTTAATATGTTATAATGAACTGAGGAGTGAGTTTATTTATTTAATATGTTATAATGAACTGAGGAGTGAGTTTATTTATTATACATTATGTTATAATGAACTGAGGAGTGAGTTTATTTATTATACATTATGTTATAATGAACTGAGGAGTGAGTTTATTTATTATACATTATGTTATAATGAACTGAGGAGTGAGTTTATTTATTATACATTATGTTATAATGAACTGAGGAGTGAGTTTATTTATTTAATATGTTATAATGAACTGAGGAGTGAGTTTATTTATTTAATATGTTATAATGAACTGAGGAGTGAGTTTATTTATTTAATATGTTATAATGAACTGAGGAGTGAGTTTATTTATTTAATATGTTATAATGAACTGAGGAGTGAGTTTATTTATTATACATTATGTTATAATGAACTGAGGAGTGAGTTTATTTATTTAATATGTTATAATGAACTGAGGAGTGAGTTTATTTATTTAATATGTTATAATGAACTGAGGAGTGATTTTATTTATTTAATATGTTATAATGAACTGAGGAGTGAGTTTATTTATTTAATATGTTATAATGAACTGAGGAGTGAGTTTATTTATTTAATATGTTATAATGAACTGAGGAGTGAGTTTATTTATTTAATATGTTATAATGAACTGAGGAGTGAGTTTATTTATTTAATATGTTATAATGAACTGAGGAGTGATTTTATTTATTTAATATGTTATAATGAACTGAGGAGTGAGTTTATTTATTTAATATGTTATAATGAACTGAGGAGTGAGTTTATTTATTTAATATGTTATAATGAACTGAGGAGTAAGTTTATTTATTTAATATGTTATAATGAACTGAGGAGTGAGTTTATTTATTTAATATGTTATAATGAACTGAGGAGTGAGTTTATTTATTTAATATGTTATAATGAACTGAGGAGTGAGTTTATTTATTTAATATGTTATAATGAACTGAGGAGTGAGTTTATTTATTATACATTATGTTATAATGAACTGAGGAGTGAGTTTATTTATTTAATATGTTATAATGAACTGAGGAGTGAGTTTATTTATTATACATTATGTTATAATGAACTGAGGAGTGAGTTTATTTATTTAATATGTTATAATGAACTGAGGAGTGAGTTTATTTAGTTAATATGTTATAATGAACTGAGGAGTGAGTTTATTTATTATACATTATGTTATAATGAACTGAGGAGTGAGTTTATTTATTTAATATGTTATAATGAACTGAGGAGTGAGTTTATTTAGTTAATATGTTATAATGAACTGAGGAGTGAGTTTATTTAGTTAATATGTTATAATGAACTGAGGAGTGAGTTTATTTAATTAATATGTTATAATGAACTGAGGAGTGAGTTTATTTATTTAATATGTTATAATGAACTGATGAGTGAGTTTATTTATTTAATATGTTATAATGAACTGAGGAGTGAGTTTATTTATTTAATATGTTATAATGAACTGAGGAGTGAGTTTATTTATTTAATATGTTATAATGAACTGAGGAGTGAGTTTATTTATTTAATATGTTATAATGAACTGAGGAGTGAGTTTATTTATTTAATATGTTATAATGAACGGAGGAGTGATTATATTTATTTAATATGTTATAATGAACTGAGGAGTGAGTTTATTTATTTAATATGTTATAATGAACTGAGGAGTGAGTTTATTTATTTAATATGTTATAATGAACTGAGGAGATAGTATTTATTTAATATGTTATAATGAACTGAGGAGTGAGTTTATTTATTTAATATGTTATAATGAACTGAGGAGTGAGTTTATTTATTTAATATGTTATAATGAACTGAGGAGTGAGTTTATTTATTTAATATGTTATAATGAACTGAGGAGATAGTATTTATTTAATATGTTATAATGAACTGAGGAGTGAGTTTATTTATTTAATATGTTATAATGAACTGAGGAGTGAGTTTATTTATTATACATTATGTTATAATGAACTGAGGAGTGAGTTTATTTATTTAATATGTTATAATGAACTGAGGAGTAAGTTTATTTATTATACATTATGTTATAATGAACTGAGGAGTGAGTTTATTTATTTAATATGTTATAATGAACTGAGGAGTGAGTTTATTTATTATACATTATGTTATAATGAACTGAGGAGTGAGTTTATTTATTTAATATGTTATAATGAACTGAGGAGTGAGTTTATTTATTATACATTATGTTATAATGAACTGAGGAGTGAGTTTATTTATTTAATATGTTATAATGAACTGAGGAGTGAGTTTATTTATTATACATTATGTTATAATGAACTGAGGAGTGAGTTTATTTATTATACATTATGTTATAATGAACTGAGGAGTGAGTTTATTTATTTAATATGTTATAATGAACTGAGGAGTGAGTTTATTTATTTAATATGTTATAATGAACTGAGGAGTGAGTTTATTTACTTAATATGTTATAATGAACTGAGGAGTGAGTTTATTTATTATACATTATGTTATAATGAACTGAGGAGTGAGTTTATTTATTTAACCCTCTAAGACCCGCATTCATTTCTACTTGCAAAAAATAGATTTCAACCTTACTACTACTTTGTACTACTAGGACTAAGAAAAAATAAAGAAATAAAGTTTGATGAAAAATGTATAATAATTATATAATAATATAATAAATTAATAATTTACATTTGGGGGATATCTTTCACAATAATGAATAAAACATGTTCTAGACATTCTAATGATCACAAAAAAAAAACATATATTACAATTATTGTACCTACTTTTATTAGGGTAAAGGTCAAAAGTCTGAACAGAAAAAATATATATATATAGTAATTAATTAAAATAAAATTGTTGCTAAAAAGCAACGCTGGGTCTTAGAGGGTTAATATGTTTTAATGAACTGAGGAGTGAGTTTATTTATTTAATATGTTATAATGAACTGAGGAGTGAGTTTATTTATTTAATATAATGAACTGAGGAGTGAGTCTATTTATTTAATATGTTATAATGAACTGAGGAGTGAGTTTATTTATTTAATATAATGAACTGAGGAGTGAGTTTATTTATTAACCCATTCTGACCTGAGATCCGATGCATACAAGGTTTCCGCCGGACACACACTGGTCTGATTAACCCATTCTGACCTGAGATCAGATTCTAGAAATGTCAGTCGCTCTTCGATTTTTCAAAAATAGCAGACCTACAAGCTCGTATCGCGCCACTCGGTGGCGCGATATGAGCTTGTAGATCTGCTATTTTTCAATAGCTAAAGCATAACATGATGCTGACACCAAAATGGGTGCCCGTTCAGAATGGGTTAAACATTGTTATAACTGAGTAGCAGGTGTTAAGGTTACACTTTAGGCATTCATCACTCTCTTAATCCAGAGCGATTTAGAGTAAGCAAGAAAAACACATGGTATTAATACATTGAATACACAGAAATAGTCATCTATACATTATATAGTGCTATGTCTACATTACATGCAATCTAAATCATTGGTTCCCCAGGGGTCCTTGAGGGCGTTCCAGGGGGTCCCCAGACTCCACAGCTAAATTATAGTTTGGATCCAAAAGGACCCTTCTGGGTCTGAAAATCAGAGACTTGTACAAATGGACCGGGTCCATTTAGTTCCATTTCAACACTCTCAGCGTTAAATTAACATTGATTTTACAACATATATTGGGGTCCCAGACATATAAATACCATTAAATGGGGGGTCCGTAGCCAAATTCTGGTCTAACTGGGGGTCTTTGAAATTAAACTGGTTGAGAATCACTGCTAGAGCCGTAAAAACCTTCTCTTATGGGGGTCCTTTGCATATATTTTCTAATGGGGGTCCGCGGCCTAATTAGTGTGAATTTTGGGGGTCCTTGACATGGAGACGTTTGGGAACCACTGATCTAAGTTACATACGTTTAGCCTTTGCATACTTCTGTAAGGTCGTCGAGGCTAGGGCAAGTGCTACGGGCTGTAAGGTGGTCGAGGCTAGGGCAAGTGCTACGGGCTGTAAGGTCGTCGAGGCTAGGGCAAGTGCTATGGGCTGTAAGGTGGTCGAGGCTAGGGCAAGTGCTACGGGCTGTAAGGTGGTCGAGGCTAGGGCAAGTGCTACGGCCTGTAAGGTGGTCGAGGCTAGGGCAAGTGCTACGGTCTGTAAGGTGGTCGAGGCTAGGGCAACTGCTACGGGCTGTAAGGTGGTCAAGGCTAGGGCAAGTGCTACGGGCTGTAAGGTGGTCAAGGCTAGGGCAAGTGCTACGGGCTGTAAGGTGGTCGAGGCTAGGGGAGGGGCTACGGGCTGTAAGATGGCCGAGGCTAGGGCCAGTGCTACGGCCTGTAAGGTGGCCGAGGCTAGGGCAAGTGCTACGGGCTGTAAGGTGGTCGAGGCTAGGGCAACTGCTACGGGCTGTAAGGTGGTCAAGGCTAGGGCAAGTGCTACGGGCTGTAGGGTGGTCGAGGCTAGGGCAAGTGCTACGGGCTGTAGGGTGGTCGAGGCTAGGGCAAGTGCTACGGGCTGTAGGGTGGTCGAGGCTAGGGCAAGTGCTACGGGCTGTAGGGTGGTCGAGGCTAGGGCAAGTGCTACGGGCTAAAATGGAGTCTGAAGAGGTGGGTTTTAAGACTATGGCGGAAGATTTTGAGAACCAAATGTTGGCAAAATGTACCTCAAATGTACGTCAGAGAACATTACAGTATGTAGTGGTATTCAACACAGTACTTCAGAGTAGTACCACCAGCTACTATAATGTACTCTAAAGTACTGTAAATACTATATATATACTTCTGTAAAGTACTGTAGTACTGTTTACTACTGTGTCTTGTTGAAGCTGATAGTTGGATGTAAAGCTACTGCACTGCAATACAGTACATTTAATTGGTGTATGATTTAAATAATAATAGTAATACTAATAATAGTAGGCCTACAATATATGCTTTTACAATTACAATTTAGGCATTTATCAGACGCTCTTAATCCAGGAAGATTTACAATAAGCAAGAACAAAAAGCATGGCAATACATCACATACATAATTCATAATAATGTTATTCATATTGATGTTATATAAACAATGTATTATTGAAATAATAATAATAATAATTGTAAACCTAAAATATGTTTATATATTAACATTGTTATAAACACTGTGATAATGTCTGTGTGTTGACAGACCCTCCGAAGGTGGCGTTCTCTGTTGGGTTGAGTAACGATGGACAAGTTGGACCGTATAGTTCTGACACCACTCTGATCTACCAGAGAGTCATCACCAACGTGGGCAACGGCTACGATCCATCTACAGGTTGGTTATACGATTCGTTCATGTTGATTCACTTCATAGAATACATTACTTTACTATCTAAACCAATAGACGGGAAGGATGAGAGGAGAGACGTTTAACGTGATTGGTTGTGAGCTTGTAGATCTGCTATTTCTAACAGTCTACAATATGGTGGGATGTGTGTGTGTGTGTGTGTGTGTGTGTGTGTGTGTGCGTGCGTGCATATGTGCGTCTGTGCATGCATGTGTGTGTGTGTGTGTGTGTGTGTGTGTGTGTGTGTGTGTGTGTGTGTGTGTGCGTGCGTTTGTGCGTCCGTGCATGCGTGCGTGCGTGTGCATGTGCGTGCGTGCGTGTGCATGTGCATGTGCGTGCGTGTGCATGTGCGTGCATGCGTGTGCATGTGCGTGCGTGTGCACGTGCATGTGCGTGCGTGCGTGTGCATGTGCGTGCGTGCGTGCTTCCGTGCATACGTGTGTGTATGTGGTGTTTTCTTTCTCTCTTTCAGGTATCTTTACATCAGTCCTGAAAGGGGTTTATCAGTTCAGGTTCACAGCAATGGGCATCTGGTCATCAACGTATGTGAAGATCCAGATGTATAAAAATGATCAGCGACTCATTCTTAACCATCCATATGTTAGTCCTACTGGTCGTGATACATATGTGTCTAATGGAATGATCCTAGAGCTGGAGCAGTGGGACACAGTTTACATGAGTATACCTGGTGGGGACAAGCTCTGGGATAGCTCTGCCAACCACAATGTGTTCAGTGGTTTTCTGCTCTATGCTATGTAACTGTTACTACATTGCATTAACACTGTTACTGTACCATTACATTACTGTAACAGTACATTATATGTAACACTGTTACTGTACCATTACATTACTGTAACAGTACATTCTATGTAACACTGTTTGTGGTAACGTTACATTAAAGAGACGAGTGTGTGTTGACCCCGTAATGTATTTATACATTCTGTCAATAATAAACACTTATTAAAAAAGTACTGTTGGTTATAGTGTGTTTTACTGACTATTTAAAAAGTACTGTTGGTTATAGTGTGTTTTACTGACTATTTAAAAAGTACTGTTGGTTATAGTGTGTTTTACTGACTATTTAAAAAGTACTGTTGGTTATAGTGTGTTTTACTGACTATTTAAAAAGTACTGTTGGTTATAGTGTGTTTTACTGACTATTTAAAAAGTACTGTTGGTTATAGTGTGTTTTACTGATTATTTAAAAAAGTACTGTTGGTTATAGTGTGTTTTACTGACTATTTAAAAAGTACTGTTGGTTATAGTGTGTTTTACTGATTATTTAAAAAGTACTGTTGGTTATAGTGTGTTTTACTGACTATTTAAAAAGTACTGTTGGTTATAGTGTGTTTTACTGACTGTCCAAAACCACCAAAAACCCAGACTATGAATGAGCCTTAACCCATTCTGACCTGAGATCAGATTCATACGAGGTTTCCACTGGACACACACTGGTCTGATGATTAACCCATTCTGACCTGAGATCAGATTCATACGAGGTTTCCACTGGACACACACTGGTCTGATGATTAACCCATTCTGACCTGAGATCAGATTCATACGAGGTTTCCACTGGACACACACTGGTCTGATTAACCCATTCTGACCTGAGATCAGATTCATACGAGGTTTCCACTGGACACACACTGGTCTGATGGTTAAGGCACCACATGCCTTTATTTCTGGCATTCAGTCAGTCACTCATATACGATACAGTCTGTTTCTAGTGAAAATGTAACTCATTCAGTAGCAGTAACAAACATTGGCTGATGATTGGCTGATCACCCCATAGCGATGATTTGATT
>NC_139718.1:3252523-3257523 GCF_964188405.1 Protomyctophum parallelum | reverse complement strand
TGAAAACCCTTGTTGTGGTATCATTCCTCGCCTGTATGCGTTTCTACATCAATAACACCTCAAACCCTTTCATGTCAGAATGATCTCTCTCTCTCTCTCCCTCTCTCTCTCTCTCTCCCTCTCTCTCTCTCTCTCTCTCTCTCCCTCTCTCTCTCCCTCTCTCCCTCTCTCTCCTTTAATAGCCAGATAAAATAATGTAGTTTTAAAGTAATTATAAATGAACACAGATGCTTTAAATGGGCTAACGAACATAAAGTCGCAGAGCGCTTTCATCGCCTGGTACACATTCTCGTCCTAATTGGACAGGTTTTTAAAGCTTGTGAGCTGCTCGTTAAAACTAATTAAGAACCAATTATTGGCCGGCCTATAGGGGGGGGGGGGGGGTGGGGAGGGACATAAAAGTCTGCAGTGTGTGTGTGTGTGTGTGTGTGTGTGTGTGTGTGTGTGTGTGTGTGGGGGGGGGGGGGGGGGGGGGGGGGGTGGGACAGTGTGTTCCGTGCTGTACCAAAGGGACAGTGTGTCCTCGTCATAACCACTCATTTCACCTTGCTGTAACTTCAACAAACACGCAGAAGTTCCCTTTTCTGGGGTAATAACGTCCCAAAGTGCTGTTCATTTGGCACACTGGTAACTTAATTTTATACTACAAATAGGGACAAATTGACCTTAACCCATTTTGGACTGAAGTCGATTAAAAACATTTCTTCTAAATCCTAACATTCTTTCTGAAAAACCCCATGTTTCTATCTCAGTTGGTGCTCAACCTTTTTCATGTCAAGGACCCCCAGAATTATCTCTATTGGGCCACGGACCCCCCCCCCCCCCCCCCCCCCCCCCCAGAAGCCAATATTTTAGTTAAAAATGTTCGCTCTGAAAATATATATTCAAAGATTTGCGACACATTTTCACGACTTAAAATAAATAAATAGCAGACCTACAAGCTCGTATGGTGGCGCGCTATGAGCTTGTAGATCTGCTATTTTTCAATAGCTAAAGCATAACATAATGTTTAAAACACCAAAAGGGGTTCCTGCCCAAAATGGGTTAAACAGGCACACGACAGAACACAACACAGCCGTCCTCCTATGAATCATCACACACTGCTTGTATTGCTTTCCGTTGGTGTTCCCCCCCCCCCCCCCCCCCCCCCTTGAAGACTTGTGGATACAACATTTAATTTGGTTCCAATCTGCACGGCAGCAGTGCTGTTTTTGGCAGCACATTTCGATTTAGTTTTTAGACGTATATAGGGCTGTATTTTGCGTGTCTTAAGTACCAGGTCTTATTACATAAAGGGACACTTCACCCTTTTTGCAAAAAAATAATATGTTAATGACGTCTAGAAGATTTAGAACACTTTCCTGGGGGTCTTTGTGTGTGTAATATGTGGTTTTAGATATTTTAGATTGTATCAGTGAGCCCAGTGTCTCTGATGTCATGGACACTGGGCTCACTTCCTTCCTGGACTACATGTTGTCTCAGTAAGACAGCTCTTCCCCTATCCGCAAGGAGGAGCAGTGCACCAAAGAATTATGGGAATTGTAGTCCAGGAAGGTAGTGAGACCAGTGTCCATGACATCAGAAACAACAGGCTCACTGCTAAAATCTAAAATAACTAAAACCACATATTACACACATAAATACCCCCAGGAAAGTGATCTAAAGCTTCTAAACGTCATTAACATATATTTTTTTGCAAAAAGGGTGAAGTGTCCCTTTAATGACTAGTATTAAAATGTTATTGTCTTTTTTGTGTCCAATGTAGTTATGTTAACAGTTCACAAAGTTAACTATAACTAAATGCATTTGAAATTCAATAAAAACTAGGTTACTTTACAGGATTCCAATTCAAAATAGCAAAATAAATTTCAGGTTTCCAATTCAAATATAGCAAAAATAGCTGATCTACAAGCTCAAAACGCGTCGCAGTGCGACGCGTTTTGAGCTTGTCGATCGGATATTTTTGCTACGACAGTAATATGCACTGTGGCTCTCTGGAGTGAGTGTGGACATATAGTAGTGGCCCTCTCCATCGTCAAAGTTTCCCACCCCTGATCTAGTGTCGTCATCATGCACAGTATTAATTATTAGTATAGTATAGTATAGTATAGTATAGTAGGCTATAGTATAGTATAGTATAGTATAGTATAGTTGTAGTATATAACATTAAGTATTAAGTAGCCTACAGTTGAGTAGATGTACTTCTGATACATTCCACCACACAGAAAATACAGACCATGTGCCTTTAAGAGAGAGAGAGAGAGAGAGAGAGAGAGAGAGAGAGAGAGAGAGAGAGAGAGAGATTATTCAGTGTGTGTACTGTGTAGCTCCAGTGGGGTCTCAGAGTGTGCACACACACACACACACACTGCACACTGTGTGCGTGCGTGCGTGCGTGTGCGTGTGCGCGATTGCATGCTGTGTGTGTGTTACCTGACGGTCTATAATAGACTGTAATTATACTTAATGAACTGAATCAATCAATACAGCTGTAAGGGCAACTTATAAACACACACACACACACACACACACACACACACACACCACACACACACACACACACACACACACACACACACACACACACACACACACACACACACACACACACACACACACACACACACGCGCGCAAACAAACAAACAAATGCATAAATACACAACAACACGTGCACGCATGCAAACAATAAGCACGCACGCACGCAGACACGCACAGCTACACCACAGTGGATCCAGACTGTGCATGGTTTTCTGAACAACAGAGACCGTCAGGAGGAATTGATGAATCGAGTATACAGCGTTGAGTATACAATTTAATGAGCACAACGCCTTATGGAGCCTAATGGAAACAAAGATCACCGTCTGAATGCCGTCAATGCACCGAACGGGACATTACGGTGTGTTTAATCAGGCATATGTTGAGGTGGATGTCATGGAAATTAAGAGATAAACATTTAATAATACTCTAAATTGCAGTCTGATATTATCTCTATCTGTCACACCCATAGAGTATTAAAAGGATAGAGACTGAACTGGCGCGAAGCTCCGCCCCCCTCCGCTATTCATGTCAGTGGAAGTTGCTCAGTGGCGTTTTGAAGCACCCGGAAGGACCGTCTATTTCCGCATTTCTTCGCTGATTCAGCATTTGGGCACCAGAGATTTTGGTGCCCAAATGCGGAAGTGCAGCCGGGCTTTTAACATTGAGGCGCTCGGTTGCAACGGGGGGGTTTCCTTGTCAAGAATCCACGGGTCCGCCCTGCAGTACTTCCTCTTACACTAGGGCCCTGCAGCGCTTCAACGTTGGAGTGTAGGGGTGTCAAAAAAAATCGATTCGAATTAGTAATCGCGATTCCCGTTATGAACGATTCAAAATCGATTCATAATTTTCCAAAAATCGATTTTTTTATTATTTATAAATTTTATTTTTTATTTTATTTTATTTCTGGTTAGTTACAGGAGTTTTCACTACATGGTGTTTCTAATATGAAATGTAAGCTCACCCTAACCCTCACCCTTACAGTAAACATCATGTCTTCAGTCATTTTCAAGTTAATCACTTCAGTTGGCTGGAGTAGATTGTGATGAAATCCTATGTATTGAATCAAGAATCATTTTGAATAGAGAATAGTTTCGAATCTGGAAATAAAAATCTTTTGAATAAAAATAAAAAATTTGAATCGAATCGTGACCCCAAGAATCCCAAATCCCAAAGATTCACAGCCCTAGCTGGCCCCTTGG
Source organism: Protomyctophum parallelum (assembly GCF_964188405.1). Classification (NCBI taxonomy): domain Eukaryota; kingdom Metazoa; phylum Chordata; class Actinopteri; order Myctophiformes; family Myctophidae; genus Protomyctophum; species Protomyctophum parallelum. The sequence goes on along the minus strand of NC_139718.1, from coordinate 3,253,785 downwards.
TCACACCCCTGTGGTGCTGGTTTGGTCCTGTTTGTTTTACGATGTTAATTACATCCCATTTGTTGAACGTCTTGAGGCTGTGTATTGAGGGTTTGGTTGCTGTGGGAGTGAGCTATAAAAGCTGTCGCCTTTTTGTGACTCTGTGACTCAGACTGGATTCCATGCGTGAACAGGTCATGTAAGTCTTTTTCTCCTACTGGAGTAAAATCCTTATACTCCATAACTCTGAATTCTTGTGTTGCCTCATTATCATTATTATATGAATTGTCTTTTGAGACATGTCTCCCACAGACTGCCTTTACATGGACACAAACAGTACGGTACAGTAGGCCTATGCATTCTTTTTCTTTAGAAACAAGGCCAACTAATTATAATAAGCAGACATGGCAACTGCACTGCTGGTTGAATAATGGAGGAATGAAGGGAAAACAGCGCCCCCTAAAGTCATAGATCACTGCTGAAATCTTAGATGGGCCAATTCTTTACTTTCAGTTTCCCAATGGTCACATCTTCTTCATTTTCGCCCCAATTTCAATGAGCAATACATCATATGAAAGGTTACAGTGTGCAGTTTCATAATATGTAAAGAACTGAAAAATGACTGAAAAAGTCAATTGTCTAACGAGCCATGTAGTACGAGCCATGCGGTACGAGCAGCGGTACAAGCCGTGCGGTACGAGCAGCGGTACGAGCAGCGGTACGAGCCGTGCGGTACGGGCCGTGCGGTACGAGCCGTGCCGTACGAGCCGTGCCGTACGGGCCGTGCCGTACGGGCCGTGCGGTACGAGCCATGCGGTAGGAGCCATGCGGTAGGAGCCGTGCGGTAGGAGCCATGCGGTAGGAGCCGTGCGGTAGGAGCCGTGCGGTACGAGCCGTGCGGTAGGAGCCATGCGGTAGGAGCCATGCGGTAGGAGCCATGCGGTAGGAGCCATGCGGTAGGAGCCATGCGGTAGGAGCCATGCGGTGTGGACCGTGCGGTACGAGCCATGCGGTAGGAGCCGTGCGGTAGGAGCCATGCGGTACGAGCCATGCGGTAGGAGCCATGCGGTAGGAGCCGTGCGGTAGGAGCCGTGCGGTAGGAGCCATGCGGTAGGAGCCGTGCGGTAGGAGCCGCGCGGTAGGAGCCGCGCGGTAGGAGCCGTGCGGTACGAGCCGTGCGGTAGGAGCCGTGCGGTAGGAGCCGTGCGGTAGGAGCCGCGCGGTAGGAGCCGTGCGGTAGGAGCCGCGCGGTAGGAGCCGTGCGGTAGGAGCCGCGCGGTAGG
>NC_139718.1:3210023-3250023 GCF_964188405.1 Protomyctophum parallelum | reverse complement strand
GTGTCTATAGCCCATTTTGGGCAGGAACCCCCTTTAAAACACAGCTGTGTCTAGCCCATTTTGGGCAGGAACCCCCTTTAAAACACAGCTGTGTCTAGCCCGTTTTGGGCAGGAACCCCCTTTAAAACACAGCTGTGTCTATAGCCCATTTTGGGCAGGAACCCCCTTTAAAAGACAGCTGTGTCTATAGCCCATTTTGGGCAGGAACCCCCTTTAAAACACAGCTGTGTCTATAGCCCATTTTGGGCAGGAACCCCCTTTAAAAGACAGCTGTGTCTATAGCCCATTTTGGCCAGGAACCCCCTTTAAAACACAGCTGTGTCTATAGCCCATTTTGGGCAGGAACCCCCTTTAAAACACAGCTGTGTCTATAGCCCATTTTGAGCAGGAACCCCCTTTTGGTGTTTTATAGCATTCTTACTTTAGCTATTGAAAAAGAGCAGATCTACAAGCTGCGAGCTTGTATATGTCTGCTATTTTTGAAAAATCGTGAAAATGTGGCGCACATCTTTGAATATATGTTCTTTCAGAGCATATATATATATATATATATATATATATATATATTAGAACGTTTTTAACTCAAATCTTTGCTTCTGGGGGAGGGAGGTCCCTGGAACTACATTATTTCAGATGGGGGGTCAGCGGCCAATTATACATAATACTTTGGGGGGGTCCTTGACATGGAAATGTTTGAGAACCACTGACGTAGAAACATTGGGTTTAACCCTGTGAGAACCACTGACGTAGAAACATTGGGTTTAACCCTGTGAGAACCACTGACGTAGAAACATTGGGTTTAACCCTGTGAGAACCACTGACGTAGAAACATAGGGTTTAACCCTGTGAGAACCACTGACGTAGAAACATTGGGTTTAACCCTGTGAGAACCACTGACGTAGAAACATAGGGTTTAACCCTGTGAGAACCACTGACGTAGAAACATTGGGTTTAACCCTGTGAGAACCACTGACGTAGAAACATTGGGTTTAACCCTGTGAGAACCACTGACATAGAAACATAGGGTTTAACCCTGTGAGAACCACTGACGTAGAAACATTGGGTTTAACCCTGTGAGAACCACTGACGTAGAAACATTGGGTTTAACCCTGTGAGAACCACTGACGTAGAAACATAGGGTTTAACCCTGTGAGAACCACTGACATAGAAACATTGGGTTTAACCCTGTGAGAACCACTGACGTAGAAACATAGGGTTTAACCCTGTGAGAACCACTGACGTAGAAACATTGGGTTTAACCCTGTGAGAACCACTGACGTAGAAACATTGGGTTTAACCCTGTGAGAACCACTGACGTAGAAACATTGGGTTTAACCCTGTGAGAACCACTGACGTAGAAACATTGGGTTTAACCCTGTGAGAACCACTGACGTAGAAACATTGGGTTTAACCCTGTGAGAACCACTGACGTAGAAACATTGGGTTTAACCCTGTGAGAACCACTGACGTAGAAACATTGGGTTTAACCCTGTGAGAACCACTGACGTAGAAACATTGGGTTTAACCCTGTGAGAACCACTGACGTAGAAACATTGGGTTTAACCCTGTGAGAACCACTGACGTAGAAACATTGGGTTTAACCCTGTGAGAACCACTGACGTAGAAACATTGGGTTTAACCCTGTGAGAACCACTGACATAGAAACATGAGGTTTAACCCTGTGAGAACCACTGACATAGAAACATTGGGTTTAACCCTGTGAGAACCACTGACATAGAAACATGAGGTTTAACCCTGTGAGAACCACTGACGTAGAAACATTGGGTTTAACCCTGTGAGAACCACTGACACAGAAACATTGGGTTTAACCCTGTGAGAACCACTGACGTAGAAACATTGGGTTTAACCCTGTGAGAACCACTGACGTAGAAACATTGGGTTTAACCCTGTGAGAACCACTGACGTAGAAACATTGGGTTTAACCCTGTGAGAACCACTGACGTAGAAACATTGGGTTTAACCCTGTGAGAACCACTGACGTAGAAACATTGGGTTTAACCCTGTGAGAACCACTGACGTAGAAACATTGGGTTTAACCCTGTGAGAACCACTGACGTAGAAACATTGGGTTTAACCCTGTGAGAACCACTGACATAGAAACATTGGGTTTAACCCTGTGAGAACCACTGACGTAGAAACATTGGGTTTAACCCTGTGAGAACCACTGACGTAGAAACATTGGGTTTAACCCTGTGAGAACCACTGACGTAGAAACATTGGGTTTAACCCTGTGAGAACCACTGACGTAGAAACATAGGGTTTAACCCTGTGAGAACCACTGACATAGAAACATGAGGTTTAACCCTGTGAGAACCACTGACGTAGAAACATAGGGTTTAACCCTGTGAGAACCACTGACATAGAAACATGAGGTTTAACCCTGTGAGAACCACTGACGTAGAAACATTGGGTTTAACCCTGTGAGAACCACTGACGTAGAAACATTGGGTTTAACCCTGTGAGAACCACTGACGTAGAAACATTGGGTTTAACCCTGTGAGAACCACTGACGTAGAAACATTGGGTTTAACCCTGTGAGAACCACTGACGTAGAAACATTGGGTTTAACCCTGTGAGAACCACTGACGTAGAAACATTGGGTTTAACCCTGTGAGAACCACTGACATAGAAACATTGGGTTTAACCCTGTGAGAACCACTGACGTAGAAACATTGGGTTTAACCCTGTGAGAACCACTGACGTAGAAACATTGGGTTTAACCCTGTGAGAACCACTGACGTAGAAACATAGGGTTTAACCCTGTGAGAACCACTGACATAGAAACATGAGGTTTAACCCTGTGAGAACCACTGACGTAGAAACATAGGGTTTAACCCTGTGAGAACCACTGACATAGAAACATGAGGTTTAACCCTGTGAGAACCACTGACATAGAAACATGAGGTTTAACCCTGTGAGAACCACTGACGTAGAAACATTGGGTTTAACCCTGTGAGAACCACTGACGTAGAAACATTGGGTTTAACCCTGTGAGAACCACTGACGTAGAAACATTGGGTTTAACCCTGTGAGAACCACTGACGTAGAAACATTGGGTTTTTTCTTTCAGAACACTGTCATGATTTAGACGACTTTTATATAATCGTCCTCAGGTCTAAATGGGCTAGTAGAGAGCTGATCTGGACTCTACAATCACAGCTGTGAGAGTCTGTTCTCCACATGGGCTAAGGGCTTTAGCACTGGGCCATGGGCCCTATGGGCTAAGGGCTTTAGCACTGAGCCATGGGCCCTATGGGCTAAGGGGTTTAGCACTGGGCCCCATGGGCCCTATGGGCTAAGGGCTTTAGCACTGAGCCATGGGCCCTATGGGCTAAGGGGTTTAGCACTGGGCCATGGGCCCTATGGGCTAAGGGGTTTAGCACTGGGCCCTATGGGCCCTATGGGCTAAGGGGTTTAGCACTGGGCCATGGGCCCTATGGGCTAAGGGGTTTAGCACTGGGCCATGGGCCCTATGGGCTAAGGGCTTTAGCACTGGGCCCTATGGGCTAAGGGCTTTAGCACTGGGCCCTATGGGCCCTATGGGCTAAGGGCTTTAGCACTGGGCCCCATGGGCCCTATGGGCTAAGTGCTTTAGCACTGGGCCATGGGCCCTATGGGCTAAGGGCTTTAGCACTGGGCCATGGGCCCTATGGGCTAAGGGCTTTAGCACTGGGCCCCATGGGCCCTATGGGCTAAGGGCTTTAGCACTGGGCCCCATGGGCCCTATGGGCTAAGTGCTTTAGCACTGGGCCATGGGCCCTATGGGCTAAGGGCTTTAGCACTGGGCCCCATGGGCCCTATGGGCTAAGGGCTTTAGCACTGGGCCATGGGCCCTATGGGCTAAGGGCTTTAGCACTGGGCCCCATGGGCCCTATGGGCTAAGGGCTTTAGCACTGGGCCATATGGGCCCTATGGGCTAAGGGCTTTAGCACTGGGCCCCATGGGCCCTATGGGCTAAGGGCTTTAGCACTGGGCCCTATGGGCTAAGGGCTTTAGCACTGGGCCCTATGGGCTAAGGGCTTTAGCACTGGGCCCTATGGGCTAAGGGCTTTAGCACTGGGCCCTATGGGCTAAGGGCTTTAGCACTGGGCCCCATGGGCCCTATGGGCTAAGGGCTTTAGCACTGGGCCCTATGGGCTAAGGGCTTTAGCACTGGGCCCCATGGCCGGGCCCTATGAGAGAGAGAGAGAGAGAGAGAGAGAGAGAGAGAGAGAGAGAGAGAGAGAGAGAGAGACAGAGACAGAGACAGAGACAGAGACAGAGACAGAGACAGAGACAGAGAGAGAGAGAGAGAGAGAGAGAGAGAGAGAGAGAGAGAGAGACAGAGAGACAGAGAGAGAGAGACAGAGACAGAGACAGAGACAGAGACAGAGAGAGAGAGAGAGAGAGGGGTAAACGTTCATGGAACAAACGTTCATTTCATCTTCTATAAAACGACGACGAAAAATGTTCAACGTCGACTACCTTTTTTTTTCCACAGATGAAAACTAAATGAAAACAGTGAGAATTTATTTCACTGTAGAAATCAGGAGCCACCACTGCTTATCTGGCCCACTTCGGGCACGCACGCACGCACACACACGCACGCACACACGCACGCGCGCACACACACACACACACACACACGCACGCAAACACACACGCACGCAAACACACACACTTAGATCTTGGCAGAAGGGTTGATCCGCGGCGGAGCGGAACGGCACACAGCATGGTTTCCGCGGCGCTCTGAGCTAATTAGTGCACGACGCGGCTTTCAAGCGCATATACAGATCCACCGTGTTGCCACGTGTTATATGAGCTATACTTTAGGAAGCACTCGTTTTTCATTAAGGGGTCGCGCTGCTGCCTCCTCATGCAATTATGTGCAAAGGCGAAGCGGATGGCATGCAGGAGGCCGTTCAGTGACTTACGACGAGCGCTTCCAAACTCCATCAAACCTGCACAGAATTTCTTGACAGAAAGTAGCTCATAACCACTGTTTCCACTGGACACACGCTGGTCTGATCAACACATTCTGACCTGAGATCAGATTCTAAAAATGTCAGTCGTTCTTCGATTCTTTTCAAAAATAGCAGACCTACAAGCTCGTATCGCGCCACTCGGTGGCGCGATATGAGCTTGTAGATCTGCTATTTTTAAATAGCTAAAGCATGACATGATGCCAACACCAAAATGGGTGCCCTTTCAGAATGGGATAACTGTCAACTATAGCAATTTCCGTTGCTTAGTTTTGATTTATTAGTCCTTATTGGTCGCGTTCCTGTTCTCCCTTTGAGCTTCTTCGGTATAGTGGGCACTGTATTTATGAGCATTGTATGTCTGTCCTGTTTTTGGTTGTGTATTTTTTTTTGTTACCGGCAGAGCAGTGTCACTTATTTTGCCTATTGTCTCATGGCCAGTTCACACTGTGTAAAGGAGACTTCAGTCTCAATGTGGTTTTTACTGGTTAATCAGACCAGTGTGTGTCCCAGTGGAAACCTCGTATGAATCTGATCTCAGGTCAGAATGGGTTAAATAAAGGTTCAGTAAAACAATAAAATAACATGTCTACGGTGGATTTGTACCACACAAAAGCTCGGCAGAGGATAATTCAAGCTTGCCCTATAGAGCTGCAATGTTGGTGAGTTTAACGTCGTTTTAATACAAGCAGATCGCAAACGCAAAGTGGATGAATGGGGAGTCAATGGAGGGTTTTGCAACTCTAGATTCATCCCAGGGTATAGGCATAGGCGGAGCTTGAACTTGACGCCAGGGGGTGCGACTGCTTGGCCAACGACACACGATTTTTTTTACCTTTATTTTATTATTTTAGCGTTTTTACAATGCCCTAACCCCTAAAAAGGAGTTATTTAGGTAGTACAGCAGCTCACACACATACACACATGCACTACAGCCATATAGCGAGTCATCATATCATGATAAGAGAGATGATTACAAACTACAGTCAGAAGTTAAGTTAAAAAAAAAAAAAGAAAAAAAAAAAAAAGAAAAAAAAATTGCCAGGGGGTGCAGTGCACCCCCTGAACCCCCTCAAGCTCCGCCCATGGGTATAGGGTGGTCTGGCTTCCACACTCCACCCATAGGGGTGTCGATTCGAACACGGGACAGACACCTTCTCTCATTTTACACGGTACAGTACAACACTTCCTTGTACGGGTGGTGTCTGCAATGATACAGATATAATAATTACAGTAACCAATAACACATCTGACAAAGGCATTATGCTTACATACTGTACTAGACATCATGAATTACTGTATATAGGGGCTTATCAACAAGCAGTATGCACACACGACATTAATCATTATAAACATAACTTATATAGGCCTAATGCACTGCTTAAATAAACCGCATCTGAATGAAAACACAGGACTTATACATTTTGCTAGCCGCAGTATGTTCCCTCAGTCCCTACGCTCATTCTGTAGCTCCGAGATGAGGTCACACCCTGCTGGGCCCCTCCCACCGCGGTTCAGAAACGGCGCATGTTTCCACAAGGAACGCTTCTTACCCTTTTCTGCACAATGAACCCAAAAAGTGAAGGGCTACTAGCGTGCTAAGAAAATTTAAACTCAGGAAGGGCCAAGAAAATCCAAAGTGTAAACGGTTAAACGAGCGTTTAAATCGGTTGTTTAACATTTTTTTTCAAGGAAGTTGAAAAGCTTTATTAGCGCCTCCCTGGCGCCTCCCCTGGTCGAATATTTAATTACAGTTTCCAACTGACTTCAGTTACCTCGACATGCACGCGCACACACGCGCACACACGCGCACACACGCGCACACACGCGCACGGCTTCATTGATAAACATGGAAGCGGCTGTCCTGAACAACCAATCTAAACGCTCGTTTAACCTTTTTAAACGTGGATTTATTTCGCCGCTCCTGAGTTTGAATTAGTGTAAAACTTTCGTGGCTCTTCACTTTTTGGATTCATTGTGCAGAAAAGAGTAACAAGCATTCCTGGTGGAAACATGCACCGTTTCTGAACCGCGGTGGGAGCTGCCATGGATGTGACCTCATCTCGGAAGCTACAGAATGAGCGTATAGGGACTGAGGGAACATACTGGGGCTAGCTGTGAACTGGACAGAACACACTTCTCTACTGACTGAGGGAACATAGGGGGCTAGCTGTGAACTGGACAGAACACACTTCCCTTCTGACTGAGGGAACATAGGGGGCTAGCTGTGGACTGGACAGAACACACTTCTCTTCTGACTGAGGGAACATAGGGGACTAGCTGTGAACTGGACAGACACACTTCTCTACTGACTGAGGGAACATAGGGGGCTAGCTGTGGACTGGACAGAACACACTTCCCTACTGACTGAGGGAACATAGGGGGCTAGCTGTGAACTGGACAGAACACACTTCTCTACTGACTGAGGGAACATAGGGGGCTAGCTGTGAACTGGACAGACACTTCTCTACTGACTGAGGGAACATAGGGGGCTAGCTGTGAACTGGACAGAACACACTTCTCTTCTGACTGAGGGAACATAGGGGACTAGCTGTGAACTGGACAGACACACTTCTCTACTGACTGAGGGAACATAGGGGGCTAGCTGTGAACTGGACAGAACACACTTCTCTACTGACTGAGGGAACATAGGGGGCTAGCTGTGAACTGGACAGAACACACTTCTCTACTGACTGAGGGAACATAGGGGGCTAGCTGTGAACTGGAGAGAACACACTTCTCTACTGACTGAGGGAACATAGGGGGCTAGCTGTGAACTGGACAGAACACACTTCTCTTCTGTTTGAGGGAACATAGGGGACTAGCTGTGAACTGGACAGACACACTTCTCTTCTGACTGAGGGAACATAGGGGACTAGCTGTGAACTGGACAGAACACACTTCTCTTCTGACTGAGGGAACATAGGGGGCTAGCTGTGAACTGGACAGAACACACTTCTCTTCTGACTGAGGGAACATAGGGGGCTAGCTGTGAACTGGACAGAACACACTTCTCTACTGACTGAGGGAACATAGGGGGCTAGCTGTGAACTGGACAGACACTTCTCTACTGACTGAGGGAACATAGGGGGCTAGCTGTGAACTGGACAGAACACACTTCTCTACTGACTGAGGGAACATAGGGGGCTAGCTGTGAACTGGACAGAACACACTTCTCTACTGACTGAGGGAACATAGGGGGCTAGCTGTGGACTGGACAGAACACACTTCTCTACTGACTGAGGGAACATAGGGGGCTAGCTGTGAACTGGACACAACACACTTCTCTTCTGACTGAGGGAACATAGGGGGCTAGCTGTGAACTGGACAGAACACACTTCTCTACTGACTGAGGGAACATAGGGGGCTAGCTGTGAACTGGACAGAACACACTTCTCTACTGACTGAGGGAACATAGGGGGCTAGCTGTGAACTGGACAGAACACACTTCCCTACTGACTGAGGGAACATAGGGGGCTAGCTGTGAACTGGACAGAACACACTTCTCTACTGACTGAGGGAACATAGGGGGCTAGCTGTGAACTGGACAGAACACACTTCCCTTCTGACTGAGGGAACATAGGGGGCTAGCTGTGAACTGAACAGAACACACTTCTCTACTGACTGAGGGAACATAGGGGGCTAGCTGTGAACTGGACAGAACACACTTCTCTACTGACTGAGAGAACATAGGGGGCTAGCTGTGAACTGGACAGAACACACTTCTCTACTGACTGAGGGAACATAGGGGGCTAGCTGTGAACTGGACAGAACACACTTCTCTACTGACTGAGAGAACATAGGGGGCTAGCTGTGAACTGGACAGAACACACTTCCCTACTGACTGACAATTTACAATTTACAATTTAGGCATTTAGCAGACGCTCTTAATCCAGAGCGACTTACATTTAAGCAAGAACAAAAGCATGGGAATACATCACATACAAGTATTTATCATGAAACATGCGTAGGCTAAGAAAGTAACAGTGGAATATCTATATAATTAAACTATACATACACTATACATATAAACTATACATATTTACTACTATGCTATACATATGTACTATGGCGTGCTATGACTAAATACAATACAATTATAGTGCTGTCTACATAACATGCTATAAGTCTGTATCAAATGCTATCTAAGCCAACATAAATGCTATCTAAGGGGTTAGGGTAAGTGCTATGGGCTGAGGGAACATAGGGGGCTAGCTGTGGACTGGACAGAACACACTTCTCTACTGACTGAGGGAACATAGGGGGCTAGCTGTGGACTGGACAGAACACACTTCTCTACTGACTGAGGGAACATAGGGGGCTAGCTGTGAACTGGACAGAACACACTTCTCTACTGACTGAGGGAACATAGGGGGCTAGCTGTGAACTGGACAGAACACACTTCTCTACTGACTGAGGGAACATAGGGGGCTAGCTGTGAACTGGACAGAACACACTTCTCTACTGACTGAGGGAACATAGGGGGCTAGCTGTGAACTGGACAGAACACACTTCTCTTCTGACTGAGGGAACATAGGGGGCTAGCTGTGAACTGGACAGAACACACTTATCTACTGACTGAGGGAACATAGGGGGCTAGCTGTGAACTGGACAGAACACACTTCTCTACTGACTGAGGGAACATAGGGGGCTAGCTGTGGACTGGACAGAACACACTTCTCTACTGACTGAGGGAACATAGGGGGCTAGCTGTGAACTGGACAGAACACACTTCTCTACTGACTGAGGGAACATAGGGGGCTAGCTGTGAACTGAACAGACACACTTCCCTTCTGACTGAGGGAACATAGGGGGCTAGCTGTGAACTGGACAGAACACACTTCTCTACTGACTGAGGGAACATAGGGGGCTAGCTGTGAACTGAACAGACACACTTCCCTTCTGACTGAGGGAACATAGGGGGCTAGCTGTGAACTGGACAGAACACACTTCTCTACTGACTGAGGGAACATAGGGGGCTAGCTGTGAACTGAACAGACACACTTCCCTTCTGACTGAGGGAACATAGGGGGCTAGCTGTGAACTGGACAGAACACACTTCTCTACTGACTGAGGGAACATAGGGGGCTAGCTGTGAACTGGACAGAACACACTTCTCTACTGACTGAGGGAACATAGGGGGCTAGCTGTGAACTGAACAGACACACTTCCCTTCTGACTGAGGGAACATAGGGGGCTAGCTGTGAACTGGACAGAACACACTTCCCTACTGACTGAGGGAACATAGGGGGCTAGCTGTGAACTGGACAGAACACACTTCTCTACTGACTGAGGGAACATAGGGGGCTAGCTGTGAACTGGACAGAACACACTTCCCTACTGACTGAGGGAACATAGGGGGCTAGCTGTGAACTGGACAGAACACACTTCTCTACTGACTGAGGGAACATAGGGGGCTAGCTGTGAACTGGACAGAACACACTTCTCTACTGACTGAGGGAACATAGGGGGCTAGCTGTGAACTGGACAGAACACACTTCTCTACTGACTGAGGGAACATAGGGGGCTAGCTGTGAACTGGACAGAACACAGTTATCTACTGACTGAGGCAAGAGGAGAAACAGAGACAAGTCACTATCACTAACTACCTGCGGGTTCGTTCATTGTCATTGATCATCATGCACCCAGTGACCCACACTGAAGCACACTGAACCTAGTCCACGGGCAGCCTTTTGTACAGAGCTTCCATTCCATGTGCACAGGAGTGTGTGTGTGTGTCCGTGCGCATGCGTGTGTGTGTGTGTGTGTGTGTGTGTGTGTGTGTGTGTGACAGGAGTAGTAATTGAGCGTGCCGAAGCCTCTCCTACCAAACTACTTACCTGTTACATAATAAACCTCTCATGCATACAGTATGTACTGTGTGTGTGCGCACACGTGTGTGTGTGTGTGTGTGTGTGTGTGTGTGTGTGTGTGTGTGTGTGTGTGTGTGTGTCGCTTCACACCCTCATGCATACACTCATGCTGCATGGCCACTTACACACCACGTGCACGTGCACGCGGCGCCCAAACACAGCCGCGTGTGTGTGTGTGTGTGTGTGTGTGTGTGTGTGTGTGTGTGTGTGTGTGTGTGTGTGTTCCGCTGAGCCGTACAGCACTTTGCTGCCATGATTTGACACTGACATACTGCCCATTAGAGAGAGAGAGAGAGAGACATATACTGCCCATTAGAGAGAGATAGAGAGAGACATATACTGCCCATTAGAGAGAGAGAGAGAGATAGAGAGACATATACTGCCCATTAGAGAGAGAGAGAGAGAGATAGAGAGACATATACTGCCCATTAGAGAGAGAGAGAGAGAGAGAGAGAGAGAGAGAGAGAGAGAGACATATACTGCCCATTACAGAGACAGAGAGAGATAGAGAGACATATACTGCCCATTAGAGAGAGAGAGAGAGAGAGAGAGAGAGAGAGAGAGAGAGATAGAGAGAGAGAGAGGCTGGCATACAGCCCATTACCAGAGAGAGAGAGAGATACTGTGCGTGCGTGCGTGCGTGCGTGCGTGCGTGCGTGCGTGCGTGCACTGCAATACAGTGTCTCGGAAGTGATATTCCAAAGACTGTACGGCAGGGCTTCACATTAACCCTTTGAGACACTTGTCCTTCAGACTTTTCCTTCTGACATGTCCCACCACGAGCACACACAAATACATTTTAAATCATCTAACCGTGAGTTGATTTTGGTGAATATTATAGATGAATATTCTCAGTTTACAATTTAATCAGACCAGTGTGTGTCCAGTGGAAACCTCGTGTGAATCTGATCTCAGGTCAGAATGGGTTAATCAGACCAGTGTGTGTCCAGTGGAAATCTGATCTCAGGTCAGAATGGGTCAATAGCCCTAGGATGTATGTGATCGTAAATACATTTCATGTATTCCAAATACACGGCCATAGATCGCTCAAAGCTGTACTCGGATGGCGAGGGGCCTGGAATGATACTGTACATCGTACTGTACATGCAATGATAACATATCAAAACTTATTTTAGGAAGATTTCCCCAACACCAATCGCGGATTCGCAACGCACCTGTCAATTGTGCTTCCCAAACGTCGACTGATCCCAGTCCAGCTTTTCCTCGTGGAAAAGTGGCAATATTTGGCTTAAAACGCGTTTTCTGCCAGAGCTTTCACATGGATATGAAACTAAAAGACAGTATCTGACTCCCCACGGGAATGAGTGACTGGGTCAGTATAGTACATTATGCAGTTGGTACTGCGTGTGGAGTTTAAACTCTGACGTGGTCAGTCTGCTAAACGTCTGGTATTGATCTATGGCTGTGTGTTTGGAATACAATAAATGTATTCCAGCTATGGGAATAGAGTAGTATAGAGTAAAGAGCTCTGGTCTGACACCTACTGTCCACCTACTGTATTACACAGTGGGTGAAAAAAAAAAGAAGGGTTGACCACACCCCTTAAGGCAAAACCACACCCCTCGGGGGAGTGGCCCCCAAAGGTACCTCCGAGCCAGTGACATCCATGGGTACCTCTCTGGAAGGAACGAAAGGAACTGCACTGTAAGATCACTTCACAGACATACTATTAACACTATTGGGAAAGTGATTATTAGGAAAGCCACACAAAAGTGCCAGACAATAGTTGTTGTTGTATTGTCACAGAAAAAGTGAAATCAAGAGTCACTTGTCCAACTGACAAGTACAATTTTAATGCACAAGATGCATTACTTGTCCCGGACAACCGGACAAGCCTTAATGTCACTGCCTCAACTGAACAGGACCTGAAGGTTCGGAGAGCACTTTGCCTGGAAAGCCTTGCACGGGATGAGGAGAGTGGTGGAAATCAGATACTGTATGGGAGAAGACCTTAAGAGGTGGCTGTTCATAGCTACTGTGGAGTCAGTACTGCTGTATGGGGCCGAGACATGGTCCCTCACAGTGGAGTCAGTACTGCTGTATGGGGGCCGAGACATGGACCCTCACAGTGGAGTCAGTACTGCTGTATGGGGCCGAGACATGGACCCTCACAGTGGAGTCAGTACTGCTGTATGGGGGCCGAGACATGGACCCTCACAGTGGAGTCAGTACTGCTGTATGGGGCCGAGACATGGACCCTCACAGTGGAGTCAGTTCTGCTGTATGGGGGCCGAGACATGGACCCTCACAGTGGAGTCAGTACTGATGTATGGGGCCGAGACATGGACCCTCACAGTGGAGTCAGTACTGCTGTATGGGTGGCCGAGACATGGACCCTCACAGTGGAGTCAGTACTGCTGTATGGGGGCCGAGTCATGGACCCTCACAGTGGAGTCAGTACCGCTGTATGGGGCCGAGACATGGACCCTCACAGTGGAGTCAGTACTGCTGTATGGGGGCCGAGACACGGACCCTCACAGTGGAGTCAGTGCTGCTGTATGGGGGCCGAGACATGGACCCTCACAGTGGAGTCAGTACTGCTGTATGGGGGCCGAGACATGGACCCTCACAGTGGAGTCAGTACTGCTGTATGGGGCCGAGACATGGACCCTCACAGTGGAGTCAGTACTGCTGTATGGGGCTGAGACATGGACCCTCACAGTGGAGTCAGTTCTGCTGTATGGGGCCGAGACATGGACCCTCACAGTGGAGTCAGTACTGCTGTATGGGGGCCGAGACATGGACCCTCACAGTGGAGTCAGTACCGCTGTATGGGGGCCGAGACATGGACCCTCACAGTGGAGTCAGTACTGCTGTATGGGGCCGAGACATGGACCCTCACAGTGGAGTCAGTACTGCTGTATGGGGCCGAGACATGGACCCTCACAGTGGAGTCAGTACTGCTGTATGGGGGCCGAGACATGGACCCTCACAGTGGAGTCAGTACTGATGTATGGGGCCGAGACATAGACCCTCACAGTGGAGTCAGTACTGATGTATGGGGCCGAGACATGGACCCTCACAGTGGAGTCAGTACTGCTGTATGGGGCCGAGACATGGACCCTCACAGTGGAGTCAGTACTGCTGTATGGGGGCCGAGACATGGACCCTCACAGTGGAGTCAGTACTGCTGTATGGGGCCGAGACATGGACCCTCACAGTGGAGTCAGTACTGCTGTATGGGGGCAGAGACATGGACCCTCACAGTGGAGTCAGTACTGCTGTATGGGGGCCGAGACATGGACCCTCACAGTGGAGTCAGTACTGATGTATGGGGCCGAGACATGGACCCTCACAGTGGAGTCAGTACCGCTGTATGGGGCCGAGACATGGACCCTCACAGTGGAGTCAGTACTGCTGTATGGGGCCGAGACATGGACCCTCACAGTGGAGTCAGTACCGCTGTATGGGGGCCGAGACATGGACCCTCACAGTGGAGTCAGTACTGCTGTATGGGGGCCGAGACATGGACCCTCACAGTGGAGTCAGTACCGCTGTATGGGGCCGAGACATGGACCCTCACAGTGGAGTCAGTACTGCTGTATGGGGCCGAGACATGGACCCTCACAGTGGAGTCAGTACTGATGTATGGGGCCGAGACATGGACCCTCACAGTGGAGTCAGTACTGATGTATGGGGCCGAGACATGGACCCTCACAGTGGAGTCTTCAGTGGAGTTTCATTATGACCCGCTTTACAGACATGTGCAGCTACAGGGCTAGTGATAACGTTGTTGCTTTACAGACATGTACAGCGACAGGGCTAGTGATAACGTTGTTGCTTTACAGACATGTATACAGCGACAGGGCTAGTGATAACGTTGTTGCGGACGGTGCTCCGGTGTTCGGATATGCGTGTTTTTAAAGGTCTTGATGTCTTGCCGATAATATAGGCAAGGCCACACGGACACTTCAGCATATAAATCACATTGGCTGTAGAGCATGTAATGATACCTTTGATGGCGTATTTCTTCCCTGTGTGTGGGTGGTTGAATGACTGTGTGGGTGGTTGAATGACTGTGTGGGTGATTGAATGACTGTGTGGTGTGGTTGAATTACTGTGTTTCGGTGGTTGAATGACTGTGTGGGTGGTTGAATGACTGTGTGGGTGATTTAATGACTGTGTGGTGGTTGAATGACTGTGTGGGTGGTTGAATGACTGTGTGGGTGGTTGAATGACTGTGTGGGTGATTGAATGACTGTGTGGGTCGTTGAATGACTGTGTGGGTGGTTGAATGACTGTGTGGGTCGTTGAATGACTGTGTGGGTGGTTGAATGACTGTGTGGGTGATTGAATGACTGTGTGGGTGGTTGAATTACTGTGATTCGGTGGTTGAATGACTGTGTGGGTGGTTGAATGACTGTGTGGGTGGTTGAATGACTGTGTGGGTGGTTGAATGACTGTGTGGGTGATTTAATGACTGTGTGGTGGTTGAATGACTGTGTGGGTGGTTGAATGACTGTGTGGGTGGTTGAATGACTGTGTGGGTGTGGTTGAATGACTGTGTTGGTCGTTGAATGACTGTGGATGGTTGAATGACTGTGTGGGTGGTTGAATGACTGTGTGGGTGGTTGAATGACTGTGTGGGTGGTTGAATGACTGTGTGGGTGGTTGAATGACTGTGTGGGTGGTTGAATGACTGTGTGGGTGTGGTTGAATGACTGTGTTGGTCGTTGAATGACTGTGGGGGTGGTTGAATGACTGTGTGGGTGGTTGAATGACTGTGTGGGTGGTTGAATGACTGTGTGGGTGGTTGAATGACTGTGTGGGTGGTTGAATGACTGTGTGGGTGGTTGAATGACTGTGGGGGGGGTTGAATGACTGTGTGGGTGGTTGAATGACTGTGTGGGTCGTTGAATGACTGTGTGGTGTGGTTGAATGACTGTGTGGGTGGTTGAATGACTGTGTGGGTGGTTGAATGACTGTGTGGGTGGTTGAATGACTGTGGGTCGTTGAATGACTGTGTGGGTGGTTGAATGACTGTGTGGGTGGTTGAATGACTGTGGGGGTGTGGTTGAATGACTGTGTGGGTGGTTGAATGACTGTGTGGGTGGTTGAATGACTGTGTGGGTGGTTGAATGACTGTGTGGGTCGTTGAATGACTGTGTGGGTCGTTGAATGACTGTGTGGTGTGGTTGAATGACTGTGTGGGTGGTTGAATGACTGTGGGGGTGGTTGAATGACTGTGTGGGTGTGGTTGAATGACTGTGTGGGTGTGGTTGAATGACTGTGTGGGTGGTTGAATGACTGTGTGGGTGTGATTTAATGACTGTGTGGGTGGTTGAATTACTGTGTTTCGGTGGTTGAATTACTGTGTGGGTGGTTGAATGACTGTGTGGGTGGTTGAATGACTGTGTGGGTGGTTGAATGACTGTGTGGGTGGTTGAATGACTGTGTGGGTGGTTGAATGACTGTGTGGGTGGTTGAATGACTGTGTGGGTGGTTGAATGACTGTGTGGGTGATTGAATGACTGTGTGGGTGATTGAATGACTGTGTGGGTGATTTAATGACTGTGTGGGTCGTTGAATTACTGTGTGGGTGGTTGAATGACTGTGGGGGTGGTTGAATGACTGTGTGGGTGGTTGAATGACTGTGTGGGCGGTTGAATGACTGTGTGGGTGGTTGAATGACTGTGTGGGCGGTTGAATGACTGTGTGGCTGGTTGAATGACTGTGTTTCGGTGGTTGAATGACTGTGTGGGTGGTTGAATGACTGTGTTTCGGTGGTTGAATGACTGTGTTTCGGTGGTTGAATGACTGTGTGGGTCGTTGAATGACTGTGGGGGTGGTTGAATGACTTTGCTTTGCGTGGCTTTGCCAGGTTTCTATAGCACTTCAAAAGTGTGTGCCCTTACCAGCATATTAAAGTGTGTGGGTGCTGGGGGGGAGGTCAATCTGCCCTTACCAGCATATTAAAGTGTGTGGGTGCTGGGGGAGGTCAATCTGCCCTTACCAGCATATTAAAGTGTGTGGGTGCTGGGGAGGTCAATCTGCCCTTACCAGCATATTAAAGTGTGTGGGTGCTGGGGGGAGGTCAATCTGCCCTTACCAGCATATTAAAGTGTGTGGGTGCTGGGGGAGGTCAATCTGCCCTTACCAGCATATTAAAGTGTGTGGGTGCTGGGGAGGTCAATCTGCCCTTACCAGCATATTAAAGTGTGTGGGTGCTGGGGGGGAGGTCAATCTGCCCTTACCAGCATATTAAAGTGTGTGGGTGCTGGGGGAGGTCAATCTGCCCTTACCAGCATATTAAAGTGTGTGGGTGCTGGGGAGGTCAATCTGCCCTTACCAGCATATTAAAGTGTGTGGGTGCTGGGGAGGTCAATCTGCCCTTACCAGCATATTAAAGTGTGTGGGTGCTGGGGGGGAGGTCAATCTGCCCTTACCAGCATATTAAAGTGTGTGGGTGCTGGGGGGGAGGTCAATCTGCCCTTACCAGCATATTAAAGTGTGTGGGTGCTGGGGAGGTCAATCTGCCCTTACCAGCATATTAAAGTGTGTGGGTGCTGGGGAGGTCAATCTGCCCTTACCAGCATATTAAAGTGTGTGGGTGCTGTGGGAGGTCAATCTGCCCTTACCAGCATATTAAAGTGTGTGGGTGCTGTGGGAGGTCAATCTGCCCTTACCAGCATATTAAAGTGTGTGGGTGCTGGGGGAGGTCAATCTGCCCTTACCAGCATATTAAAGTGTGTGGGTGCTGGGGGAGGTCAATCTGCCCTTACCAGCATATTAAAGTGTGTGGGTGCTGGGGAGGTCAATCTGCCCTTACCAGCATATTAAAGTGTGTGGGTGCTGGGGAGGTCAATCTGCCCTTACCAGCATATTAAAGTGTGTGGGTGCTGTGGGAGGTCAATCTGCCCTTACCAGCATATTAAAGTGTGTGGGTGCTGGGGAGGTCAATCTGCCCTTACCAGCATATTAAAGTGTGTGGGTGCTGTGGGAGGTCAATCTGCCCTTACCAGCATATTAAAGTGTGTGGGTGCTGTGGGGAGGTCAATCTGCCCTTACCAGCATATTAAAGTGTGTGGGTGCTGGGGAGGTCAATCTGCCCTTACCAGCATATTAAAGTGTGTGGGTGCTGAGGAGGTCAATCTGCCCTTACCAGCATATTAAAGTGTGTGGGTGCTGTGGGGGAGGTCAATCTGCCCTTACCAGCATATTAAAGTGTGTGGGTGCTGTGGGGGAGGTCAATCTGCCCTTACCAGCATATTAAAGTGTGTGGGTGCTGTGGGGAGGTCAATCTGCCCTTACCAGCATATTAAAGTGTGTGGGTGCTGGGGAGGTCAATCTGCCCTTACCAGCATATTAAAGTGTGTGGGTGCTGTGGGAGGTCAATCTGCCCTTACCAGCATATTCCGTTTATTTTTGGGGGCCTCTTGTGTACCACACGGGGGGGGGGGGGGTGTGAGGTAAACATTGTTTAACCCATTCTGACCTGAGATCAGATTCTAAAAATGTCTATTACATCCTGACAGTTTCATTATTAACCCATTCTGACCTGAGATCAGATTCTAAAAGTGTCTTCGATTTTTCAAAAATAGCAGAATCTACAAGCTCGTATCGCGCCACTCGGTGGCGCGATACGAGCTTGTAGATCTGCTATTTTTCAATAGCTAAAGCATGACATGATGCTATAACACCAAAACGGGTTCCCGTTCAGAATGGGTTAAGGAATGTTTACCTCAACCCCCTCGGGTGGTACAGAGTATTGATTAATGTAACAACACAATCGTGTGCTGCTCAAATCTATAGCCGGTGCTAATTCCTCCAGAAGTTGCCCTGCAGCAACTTTAACTAGAACATTTTTCCCCCACTTGTGTTTCACGTAAATCACCGTTTCCCCCCTGGTTGTTCCTTTTGTTATGATTATGTGTGCGTGCGTGTGCCTTTGTGTGTGTGTGTGTGTGTGTGTGTGTGTGTGTGTGTGTGTGGGGGGGGGGGGGGAACCCCTAAAGGCAACATCCAGCTGGTACAGTGAGTGCAACACCAATTAAAGTTGTGTTCGTTATGTAAGAGTGAAACAGCATCCAGAGATGAAATATGAGCTCTCGGTACAGAGTTATATAGGCTCCCCTCTGGTGGCAGAAAGAAAGAAAGAAAGAAAGAAAGAAAGAAAGAAAGAAGAAAGAAAGAAAGAAAGAAAGAAAGAAAGAAAGAGTGGGCGGACAGACGGACAGGAGGAGGAGGGGGAGGAGGAGGAGGGGGAGGGGGAGGAGGAGGAGGAGAGGAAGGAGGAGGAGGAGGAGGAGGGGGAGGGGGAGGAGGAGGAGGAGGAGGAGGGGGAGGAGGAGGAGGGGGAGGAGGGGGAGGAGGAGAGGAAGGAGGAGGAGGGGGAGGAGGGGGAGGAGGAGAGGAAGGAGGAGGAGGGGGAGGGGGAGGAGGGGGAGGAGGAGGAGGAGGAGGAGGAGGAGGGGGAGGAGGGGGAGGGGGAGGAGGGGGAGGAGGAGGAGGAGGAGGGCTACTAAACTACCCACAGCCCTCCTATGAGACACAGACTGAGTAGAAAGATATCGTGCCATTTTATCATGATTATTGGTGAGGACCCATTATATGAAGATAGGTTGAAAAGTGGTGAAATGGTCCTTTTCCCACCCATCCACTCCCACTGCGGCCTTCGTGGTCCCTGCACGGTCAACCCCATGTGTTCTAACGCAGCGTTCAGCTGGATCTAATTAGTTAATTAACACCCACTCGGCCTCGTTAGTGAGTCCGTGACAAACTTAATTATGAGCTTCTGTAATTATGGGCTGGGGGAAAGAACATTATATTAACGGCATTTTGATTGTAATCTCATTACGACCCTAACATGATTATGACCTTAATCTGATTACAAAAATAAAAAATAAAACTCAGTACCTGCAATTAATCGTCAACGGGGTTTTGGGCTGCTATAAGGCATAGAAACATAACATTGAGTCAACTATAACTTTTCATTGAAAACTTCACGGACAAAACGTTGGCCCTTTTCGCCCGGGGGTTGCATGGACCGTACCGGACCGGTTCATTCTTTGCTCGTACTTTTGAACAAGTTTTTTTTTTTTTTAACCATGAAGTAGGGCATTCATTTAGGAAGAGAAAACACTAAATCACTCTGAAAACACGTTTAATGATGTCATACGAGATCATTTGATGAAATCATTAAAACACATTGGGCTGTATTTTGCGTGTCTTAAGTACCAGGTCTTATTCCCTAACTTGAGTAAACTAAAGACCTGGAGGCGTGATCAATGCTCTTTGGCCACTCAGAATAGCCAAATGGCATTGACCACGCCTCCAGGTCTTTAGTTTACTCAAGTTAGGGAATAAGACCTGGTACTTAAGACACGCAAAATACAGCCCATTGAGTCCCAGATCTTTTTTGTTTGTTTGTTAATAGATGATCTACAAGTGAGGGGGGTACCCTGGAACAACATATTTTCAGATGGAGGTCGGTGGCCAATTTCATATACTTTTTGGGGGTCCTTGACATGAAAATGTTTGAGAACGACTGACATAGAAACATGGGATTTTCAGAAAACTGTCAGGATTTAGTAGAATCGACCTTAGCTACTGCAGAAGGGAAATGCATAAGGTAGGGATGCATAAAGAGAGAGGAGAGAGAGTGAGGGAGTTGGAATGGGTGTAGAAGTGCCGGAGAGGTGTGATGAAAGGAGGAACGGACTTTCTGTCCTCTGGCGTTTAGAAGAGACAGTCGGATGAGGAGTAAACAGTGCTACATTAGAAGTCAGATGAGGAGTAAACAGTGCTACTGTAGAAGTCGGATGAGGAGTAAACAGTGCTACTGTAGAAGTCGGATGAGGAGTAAACAGTGCTACTGTAGAAGTCGGATGAGGAGTAAACAGTGCTACTGTAACAGTCGGATGAGGAGTAAACAGTGCTACTGTAGAAGTCGGATGAGGAGTAAACAGTGCTACTGTAGAAGTCGGATGAGGAGTAAACAGTGCTACTGTAACAGTCGGATGAGGAGTAAACAGTGCTACTGTAGAAGTCGGATGAGGAGTAAACAGTGCTACTGTAGAAGTCGGATGAGGAGTAAACAGTGCTACTGTAGAAGTCGGATGAGGAGTAAACAGTGCTACTGTAGAAGTCGGTTGAGGAGTAAACAGTGCTACTGTAGAAGTCGGTTGAGGAGTAAACAGTGCTACTGTAACAGTCGGATGAGGAGTAAACAGTGCTACTGTAGAAGTCGGATGAGGAGTAAACAGTGCTACTGTAGAAGTCGGTTGAGGAGTAAACAGTGCTACTGTAACAGTCGGATGAGGAGTAAACAGTGCTACTGTAGAAGTCGGATGAGGAGTAAACAGTGCTACTGTAGAAGTCGGATGAGGAGTAAACAGTGCTACTGTAGAAGTCGGATGAGGAGTAAACAGTGCTACTGTAGAAGTCGGTTGAGGAGTAAACAGTGCTACTGTAACAGTCGGATGAGGAGTAAACAGTGCTACTGTAACAGTCGGATGAGGAGTAAACAGTGCTACTGTAACAGTCGGATGAGGAGTAAACAGTGCTACTGTAGAAGTCGGATGAGGAGTAAACAGTGCTACTGTAGAAGTCGGATGAGGAGTAAACAGTGCTACAGTGTCTTAATCCACACTGACTGCAGTGCATCTGCTCTTAAAGGGATTGTGACATTAAAAAAAGAGGTTTTGGAATTGTTCTTATTTTTTTTAGGTTTTCTAATCTCAATTGCACCCAAAAACATGAACTTTTAACATTCAGTAGATTTTCTGTGATCTGGGGTTTTCTGGCTCAAACAGGTGCTCTGATTTTCCTGCTGTTTGTGATGTAAGATCCTGCAAATCCCATATATGTCAATGGGATTTGCCAGCAGATGTCACTGTTTTCACTGTTTTCATTGTAGCTCAAAAGGCTTCCAAACCCCAAAGAAAACTTCAGACCACAGAAAATCCACTGAATGTTCAAAGTTCAGGTTTTTTGGGTGTAATTGAGGTCATAAAACCTAAAACAAAAAACAAAAACAAAAAAAATGAAAACAAATCAACACAAACACACAACATGGCAGATCACTGCAGAGAGTGGTGCGAACAGCGCAGCGCATCGTGGGCGGGGAGCTTCCCCCCCTCCAGGAAATACATGAAAGACGCTGCGTGGCTAAAGCGGAAAGTATAATCAGGGACATTTACCACCCCAGCCACAGCCTGTTCAAGCCGCTGCAGCACCCACGGCCAGGCAAGCGTTTCAGGAGCATCGGGAGCAGTACTACGAGGCTCTTGAACAGCTTTTATTTGTCAGCAATCAGATTGCTGAACAAGAGCTAAGTTTTAGACTTTTTGCTTAGTCGTATACATAGATGCACCCATGATGAACTCTATTTCTTTTGCACTCACTCTGTTATGTTAGGGATGTTCTTTCTCTCTACCTTTAAACTGCAATTTGAGCCTGCACAACCAAGTTTTTCACCCACCTTACTTGTAATGTGATGTGACAATAAAGATTGATTCTGATTCTGATTCTGATTCATTGCTATGCCGACGACGTCCAAATTTATATACCGCTCAAATCTAACTCCAATAATGCATTCCAGCCATTCCTTAACTTTTTACACGATGTCACGTCCTGGATGAATGCCAACTTCCTCACTCTCAACGGAAATAAAACCAAATTCTTTGACCACCATTCCACTACATCCTCTTGCACCTCATAGGTGCGTTAAATGCTAATTTACATCCCTTTGTTAAAAACCTCTGTGTCATTTTTGATGAAGATTTTCAATGTAACCCTCTTATTGGCAATATAATGTAACATTGGATTGATCCTTCTGCCAGCACTATTCATATGTTTAAATTTGTCATTTTAATGCCAAAAGAAAAATCAGTGATATAGTATTATATCCAGCTCATTCACACACGGCAATCATATAGTAATATATATTATTGCCACCAGGTGGCGGGAACGCATCATTATGCCTATTTTGTCCGAATAGAGCGAATCTGGCGATGCCATTTCCGGTTCTACGGATCACAACATCCACTAGCTTTCTGCAGTCAGACAGACAGTCTGATGTCCGGAATGCTAAGCTATATCATCGTTTCATAACTAAGTCAAATTAAGCTCTAATCAAGCCCAAAAGATCGCATTTTACGCAGCGATGCACATAAAGAGGGCGCGCGTGCACAATCGCCCGTTCACGCGCGGATTTCGGCCGGTTTTTGGTAGATTACATCAGCCGTTAGCCAAAAAAGCTAACAGTTGCTACATTTTGTTATCATTATGCTCCCGATTTCAGGGGAGAGTGTCATTACGTCACTACGTCATTTGGCCATGATGGATTTATGGCTTTCACTACGTCATGAACGTCAAATAAGACAGTGTCCCAGCCAGGCCCCTACCGAGTCAGGGGCCCCTATGTGTCCACAGACAGTGTCCCAGCCAGGCCCCTACCGAGTCAGGGGCCCCTATGTGTCCACAGACAGTGTCCCAGCCAGGCCCCTACCGAGTCAGGGGCCCCTATGTGTCCACAGAAAGTGTCCCAGCCAGGCCCCTACCGAGTCAGGGGCCCCTATGTGTCCACAGACAGTGTCCCAGCCAGGCCCCTGCTGAGTCAGGGGCCCCTATGTGTCCACAGACAGTGTCCCAGCCAGGCCCCTACCGAGTCAGGGGCCCCTATGTGTCCACAGACAGTGTCCCAGCCAGGCCCCTGCTGAGTCAGGGGCCCCTATGTGTCCACAGACAGTGTCCCAGCCAGGGACATGGGCCCCTACCGAGTCAGGGGCCCCTATGTGTCCACAGACAGTGTCCCAGCCAGGGACATGGGCCCCTACCGAGTCAGGGGCCCCTATGTGTCCACAGACAGTGTCCCAGCCAGGGACATGGGCCCCTACCGAGTCAGGGGCCCCTATGTGTCCACAGACAGTGTCCCAGCCAGGGACATGGGCCCCTACCGAGTCAGGGGCCCCTATGTGTCCACAGACAGTGTCCCAGCCAGGCCCCTACCGAGTCAGGGGCCCCTATGTGTCCACAGACAGTGTCCCAGCCAGGCCCCTACCGAGTCAGGGGCCCCTATGTGTCCACAGACAGTGTCCCAGCCAGGGACATGGGCCCCTACCGAGTCAGGGGCCCCTATGTGTCCACAGACAGTGTCCCAGCCAGGGACATGGGCCCCTACCGAGTCAGGGGCCCCTATGTGTCCACAGACAGTGTCCCAGCCAGGCCCCTGCTGAGTCAGGGGCCCCTATGTGTCCACAGACAGTGTCCCAGCCAGGGACATGGGCCCCTACCGAGTCAGGGGCCCCTATGTGTCCACAGACAGTGTCCCAGCCAGGGACATGGGCCCCTACCGAGTCAGGGGCCCCTATGTGTCCACAGACAGTGTCCCAGCCAGGGACATGGGCCCCTGCTGAGTCAGGGGCCCCTATGTGTCCACAGACAGTGTCCCAGCCAGGGACATGGGCCCCTACCGAGTCAGGGGCCCCTATGTGTCCACAGACAGTGTCCCAGCCAGGGACATGGGCCCCTACCGAGTCAGGGGCCCCTATGTGTCCACAGACAGTGTCCCAGCCAGGGACATGGGCCCCTACCGAGTCAGGGGCCCCTATGTGTCCACAGACAGTGTCCCAGCCAGGCCCCTACCGAGTCAGGGGCCCCTATGTGTCCACAGACAGTGTCCCAGCCATGCCCCTACCGAGTCAGGGGCCCCTATGTGTCCACAGACAGTGTCCCAGCCAGGCCCCTACCGAGTCAGGGGCCCCTATGTGTCCACAGACAGTGTCCCAGCCAGGGACATGGGCCCCTACCGAGTCAGGGGCCCCTATGTGTCCACAGACAGTGTCCCAGCTAGGCCCCTGCTGAGTCAGGGGCCCCTATGTGTCCACAGACAGTGTCCCAGCCAGGGACATGGGCCCCTACCGAGTCAGGGGCCCCTATGTGTCCACAGACAGTGTCCCAGCCAGGGACATGGGCCCCTGCTGAGTCAGGGGCCCCTATGTGTCCACAGACAGTGTCCCAGCCAGGGACATGGGCCCCTACCGAGTCAGGGGCCCCTATGTGTCCACAGACAGTGTCCCAGCCAGGGACATGGGCCCCTACCGAGTCAGGGGCCCCTATGTGTCCACAGACAGTGTCCCAGCCAGGGACATGGGCCCCTACCGAGTCAGGGGCCCCTATGTGTCCACAGACAGTGTCCCAGCCAGGGACATGGGCCCCTACCGAGTCAGGGGCCCCTATGTGTCCACAGACAGTGTCCCAGCCAGGGACATGGGCCCCTACCGAGTCAGGGGCCCCTATGTGTCCACAGACAGTGTCCCAGCCAGGCCCCTACCGAGTCAGGGGCCCCTATGTGTCCACAGACAGTGTCCCAGCCATGCCCCTACCGAGTCAGGGGCCCCTATGTGTCCACAGACAGTGTCCCAGCCAGGCCCCTACCGAGTCAGGGGCCCCTATGTGTCCACAGACAGTGTCCCAGCCAGGGACATGGGCCCCTACCGAGTCAGGGGCCCCTATGTGTCCACAGACAGTGTCCCAGCCAGGCCCCTGCTGAGTCAGGGGCCCCTATGTGTCCACAGACAGTGTCCCAGCCAGGGACATGGGCCCCTACCGAGTCAGGGGCCCCTATGTGTCCACAGACAGTGTCCCAGCCAGGGACATGGGCCCCTGCTGAGTCAGGGGCCCCTATGTGTCCACAGACAGTGTCCCAGCCAGGGACATGGGCCCCTACCGAGTCAGGGGCCCCTATGTGTCCACAGACAGTGTCCCAGCCAGGGACATGGGCCCCTACCGAGTCAGGGGCCCCTATGTGTCCACAGACAGTGTCCCAGCCAGGGACATGGGCCCCTACCGAGTCAGGGGCCCCTATGTGTCCACAGACAGTGTCCCAGCCAGGCCCCTGCTGAGTCAGGGCCCCGTGTCCACAGACTGGGCCGTGGCTCAGCGGTCCAGGCACCTTGGCTGGTGATCCAGTCTGGCAGTGTGCCGCGGGTTCGACTCCCGATCCCGACAGCCTTTACTGCATGTCCTCCCCCCCCCCCCCCCCCCATCTCTCTCTCCCGTTTCCTGTCAGCCTACTGTCTGTCCCTCCATACAAAATATAAAATAAAGGCGAAAGCCACAACAAAAGAAGATGGCTGCTGGAGAGCGACATCACACAAAGCTGGGCATAGGAGTGGCTAGCGCCCCTCAAAGATAGAGAGAAGGAAAGTTAAATCGTCCGACACGTCGATGAATGGCCTCAACGCGTCGACTCGCAATACCTCGTTGCTAGTCATGGCTGCCAGTTCCCACCTGACGTCGTGTGGGAGTTCAGACTGGTCCAGAGCGTACTGAATGACCGCCAGCTTGCAGAACGTCTTCAGACTAGGACTTAAGTTTAATATGAACAGGTCATAAGTGGGGTTTCCTCCAGAAAGGATGATCGTACAATCTCCCACCATGCAACACCAAATACTCCTCATTGGACCTGATCCTTTCCTCTTGGGTTGAACATTCTTCCAGGAGAAGCTCTCTGGATTGAATTTCCACAGAATTTCATGGAAGTCTTCTTCCCCATCTTCACCACCAAATATGTACAACTCTCCATTGTAAACAAAGGCTGAATGACAATAGCGTCCTTCTGGAAGGAGCTGTGCCGAAGGTGTGTTAAGCCAGAGGCTGGTCTCTGTGTCAAACACACTGATGGTGTTGTAGTACTCAACCTGGTCTTCATTAAAGCCTCCAAATACAAACATCTTCGTCCCGATGATGGTGGCAGAGTGAAAGTATGAAGCAGGAGGCGGAGTTCCTCTGGTGTTGATTACAGACCAGACCATCGTGGTTGTGTCCAACTTGTACATGTCATTGTAGTGAAGCAGGCCTATTCCTCCGTGGATGAACACAACCTTCCCCAACACACAGGCCGAGTGGTACTCCCTGCTCTCTGGAACAGACCCAGAAACCCTGGGTTCAAACCATCTGTGGGCGTTCACATCAAATGCATGAAGCACGTTGCATGGTTCATAGTCATCATGATAACCTCCCCAGAGGTAGATGACATCTTCAACCAGCACAGCTGTGTGGCCGCTGCGCGAGGATGGAACCTCAAGGTGGCGATCTCCTCTTCCTGGTGTCACCGGGGCCAACTTCCTCCAGCGCAAAGAGACTGTGTTGAAAACATGCACACTAATCTGAGCATTGTCGTCATCACAGAGCCCTCCAAAGGCGAACACCTTGAGTTGCACTGAAACAACAGCCCAATCAGAGCCTTGTATTGGCCCTCCAGTCAGCTGTACAGTCCAGCAAAACATTTCTCACACAGTAAATCAAGTTACATTCATGCAGAAACAAACTCTTAGAAACAATGGAGACCTAATGAGCGTGTTCTAATCAAATCACTTATTATTGGTTCAGTGGCGCAAACCACCTGCAAAGTTTGGCCAATCCACACAGCCGGTCAGTTGGGTTGGCCAATCAAGGAAGCGGATGACTGTTGATCTCCCAATAGGGCAAATGGAAATATCAGTCCAATATGTTGACTGATATTTTGTACAATATTGCATGTGAAAATAGTGTCATTTCCTCTTAGGCCTTTCACGGCAACCATACACTGCCTTCATAATTAGAGGCATTATGTTCCAAATGTTTTGGGGAAAAAGTAAAATGTTGACCTGCTTGTGGCTGATGGAGAGCGACGTAGGTTTAGAGTAAAGAGACTGTTTAGTCTGGCCGTGAACAAGGAAGTGAACGGCAGTGTGCGCGTGCACAAAACATGTCTAGGATTGCTGAAGAAGGCAAGGCCAAGCAAAAATAATAATTACAGCGATCTTGTTTCATATCATTAAAAAAGGACCTCAAGAAGTTCTCCAGAACAGGCAACACACGGTTTTTATTGAGAAGACGTCTGGAGACGTCCCTAGAACAATAGGTGTTAAATACCTCTTTAACCCATTCTGAACGTGAACCCCTTGTGTTGTTTTAAGCATTATGCTATACTTTAGCTATTGAAAAATAGCAGATCTACAAGCTCATAGTGCAGCACCGAGTGCCGCGCTACGAGCTTGTAGATCACTCTGTTGTCATATTCAGCACCACGGACAGATATATATATATATATATATATATATATATGCTGTGTGCACTGTGCAGACCTGATTTATGGGACATTTCAGGACCAAGGACAGCTCTACACACTGTATGCATGTCATTTCAGGACCAAGGATAGCTCTACACACTGTATGCATGTCATTTCAGGACCAAGGATAGCTCTACACACTGTATGCATGTCATTTCAGGACCAAGGACAGCTCTACACACTGTATGCATGTCATTTCAGGACCAAGGACAGCTCTACACACTGTATGCATGTCATTTCAGGACCAAGGACAGCTCTACACACTGTATGCATGTCATTTCAGGACCACGGACAGAGCTCTTTACATGCTGTGTGCAGACCTGCTTTAGGGGACTCTTCAGTAACATGGACAGCTCTAGACACTGTACGCCTGTCATTTCAGGACCACGGACAGCTCTATACAATCATTTCAGGACCAAGGACAGTTCTATACAGTCATTTCAGGACTATGGACAGCTCTATAAACTGTATGCTTGTCATTTCAGAACCATGGACAGCTCTATACAATCATTTCAGGACCATGGACAGTTCTATAAAGTATATGTCTGTCATTTCAGGACCCTGGACAGCTCTATAAACTGCATGTACTGTATAGGAAAAAAAGCAGGTTTGCTTCCTCTGGAAACTGTCCTTTGTTTAAGCCAGTGGGTGCTCAGCTTTGATTGGTTAAGGCAGTGTGTGCTCATCTTTGATTGGGTAAGGAAGTGGGTGCTCAGCTTCGATTGGTTACGCCAGTGGGTGCTCAGCTGTGATTGGTCAAGGCAGTGGGTGCTCAGCTGCGACTGGTTACGGCAGTGGGTGCTCAGCTTTGACACTAACTTAACTCATAAACCAGCTAAATGGAGGAAAAAAAGGCAGCAGTCCAAAAATAAAGATCGCGTTTCGACAGAACTATGTTCTCAAGCCAATGGCTCAAGACTCCTCTGGGGGTCGCCAAATTATTTTTGGAGGGGGGGTCCCCAAATTATTTGAAAAATATATATATTTGTGTCACAGAGACACACTGCAACTGATCTGGGTTGCTCAGCGTGTAAGTGGAGAACAAAGGTAGCTACGGCCAATCAAAACCACACTATGTGAATACAAAATAGGTAAAGAAACATAAAAACAGAGACATTTTTGCAATGTAATTGTAACCATTTAATGAAACGACTATCTGTTGGAATAAAAACCTTCTTCAACATTCGAACTGTATTTAATGTGGCAAAAAAAGAAAAACACTGTATTGACAACAATGTATTGTTCCATTAGCGCCAAATTGTGTCTTCAAACATTGGGAATGGTCACATATAATAATAATAATAATAATACTAATAATAATAAAAATTCCATGCGTGGTGTGGAGAAAATAAATAAAATAAATGACCTATTTTTGGCTGCTCGAGAACGACGTCAACAAGCCATCTCCAGACACACAAAGCTGGGCATAGGAGTGGCTAGCGCCCCTCAAAAATAGAGAAAAGGAAAGGAAAATCGTCCGACACGTCGATAAATGGCCTCAACACTTCGACTCGCAATACCTCGTTGCTAGTCATGGCTGCCAGTTCCCACCTGACGTCGTGTGGGAGTTTTGGGTTGGCCAATCAAGGAAGCGGATGACTGTTGATCTCCCAATAGGGCAAATGGAAATATCAGTCCAATACGTTGACTGATATTTTTGTACCAATGCATGTGAAAAGAGTGTCATTTCCTCTGAGGCCTTAACGCAGAGACGGCTGGTGTATTTTTGGACCACAACGCTTATATGAAACGATTTAAAGATGAGCCCATGTTGTTTTCCATAGAGAAATTGCATGTGTGTGTGTGTGTGCGTGCGTGTGCGCGTGCACATGTGCATGTGCACGTGCGTGTGCGTGTGCGCGTGCGTGCGTGTCTGTGCGTGTGTGTGTGCGTGCGTGCGTGCGTGCGTGCGTGTGCGTGTGCGTGCGTGTGCGTGTGCGCGTGTGTATGTGTGTGTGTATGTGCGTGCGTGCGTGCATGCGTCCGTGCATGCGTGCGTGCGTGCGTGCGTGCGTGCGTGCGTGCGTGCGTGCGTGCGTGCGTGCGTGCGTGCGTGCGTGCGTGCGTGCGTGCGTGCGTGCGTGCGTGCGTGTGTGTGTGTGTGTGTGCGTGCGTGCGTGCGTCACAGAGCAGGTGAAGGTTGTTTGTGCTGTTTGGCGTTTTTATCACCCGGGAGAAAACTGATCGATACTATGATGCATGGCTGTGGTACTGGTGGGCGCACGCACACACGCACACACACACACGCACGCACGCACGGACGGACACATGCGCGCACGCACGCACGGACACATGGACGCACGCACGCACGGACACATGCACGCACGCACGGACGCATGCACGCACGCACGCACGCACGCACGCACGCATGCACGCACGCACGCACGGACGCATGCACGCACGCACGGACGCATGCACGCACGCACGCACGCATGCATGCACGCACGCACGCATGCACGCACGCACGCACGGGGACACACACGCACGCACGGGGACACACACGCACGCACGCACACACGCACACACACACGCACAGAAATGAAACCCCTACAAGTCCATTTGGTTTCATTTTGGAATCATAAAGGTTATTATTATTATTACTTAATATAATTAAGAATTTATTGCACTAAAGCTGGATCTGGGTCTAACATGTTCTCTAACAGTAGTAGGGATCTATAGACCCCCTGCTGCTGCCCCAGACGCATTAAAACTGCTGATTGAACTACTCTCCTCCTATTCAAACTCGGAACTTCTGATTAGTGGTGATGTAAACTGGGATTGGTACTCAGATGTATCAAATAACTTAAAGGACGCCTGTGTAGATCTAAACTTAACACAA
The DNA here is from genome assembly GCF_964188405.1 of Protomyctophum parallelum. Classification (NCBI taxonomy): domain Eukaryota; kingdom Metazoa; phylum Chordata; class Actinopteri; order Myctophiformes; family Myctophidae; genus Protomyctophum; species Protomyctophum parallelum. Next base: position 3,219,252 of record NC_139718.1, on the reverse strand, counting down.
TTAATCGCGGAGCCAACCAGACCCAATTTGAAAAGACCCCAAATGTCCACTCTCCTTGATCTTATTCTGACAAACAGACCAGACAAATACACCTCTAGTGGCGTGTTTGCTCTTGGTGTTAGCGACCATTGTCCGATTGCCTGCATCAGAAACGATAGGCTAGAAAAATCTAAGCCAAACATTCTAGTCAGGAGAAATTTTAAAACCTTTAATGCACAAGCATTCTCATATGATCTTCATCATAGTAATCTGCCAAATATGTTCCACATACCTGATGCCGAATCTGCACTTGATTTTTTTATCACTTCTTTTAACTCTTTGGCTGATAAACATGCTGCATTTAAAAAATTTAGAGTAAAAGACAGGTCAAATAAATGGTTCACGGATGAATTATCTTCACTACTTCAGTCACGAAATAAAGCCTGGACCTTAGCCAGACGCTCAGGTGACCCCTCTCACTGGCTGGCTTTTAGACAGCTACGAAACAAATGTACTGCACTGGTGACTAAAGCCAAATCAAACTACTATGTACATCTACTTGGAAATAATTCTACTCACCCTAACCCCAAAAAGTTTTGGAATATAATAAACACCACTAGAAAACAAAATACTACTGCCCTTCCCACTCACCTCAGCATGGGAAATGATGTCCTAACTAATGAAAAAGAAATATGTACAGCTTTTAATAACCACTTTGCTGCTGCGGGCCACTTATTTGACAACTTGCACATGAGAAATGCCACCTCTGCTGACAATTTGCACATAGGAAATACTGCTGCTGCTGCTGCTGTCTCCATTAGAGATAGCTTTCTGTCTGCCTCAGAAACTCCTTTTTCTTTTACCCCTTTTAACACCAGTGAGGTATTTCATGCTCTTTCCACCATAGACCCAAAGAAATCAGTTGGGGAGGACAATCTGGACCCTTTCCTTCTGAGGGCCTCCACTCCCTTAATTACAGAACAAATCTGCTATATTTTCAATTTGTCCATTTCATCTGGTATTATTCCCAGAGCCTGGAAAACGGCTCATGTGGTTCCCCTGCACAAAGGACAAGATAAAAATGACCCAAATAATTATCGTCCAATTTCCAAGTTATCATGTCTTGCTAAAATTCTTGAATCCCTTGTAAATAAACAACTTAAAGTGTTCTTACATAATAATTCAGTTTTGAGTCCTTACCAATCTGGTTTCCGGGCCAAACATAGTACAGTAACTGCCACGACATTAGTTTTAAATGATATTGCCTCAGCATTGGATAACAAGCTATTTTGTGCTGCACTATTTGTAGACCTATCAAAAGCTTTCGATACCGTGGACCATACATTGCTTTTAGAAAGATTATGTCATATTGGTTTTGATCCTATTGCCTGTACATGGTTTAAAAATTACCTCTCTGAGAGACATCAATGTGTTAAAGTTGGAACTGTAAAATCAGAGTTCCTCCATATATCACGATATATATATATATAAGGAGTACCCCAAGGCTCGATTTTGGGTCCCATACTGTTTATTATATATATTAACATTATTGTAAATACATTACAGACCTGTAATGTACATTTATATGCTGATGATACGATCTTATATTGTTTCTCAGACTCTGTGGAGAAATCTACTCATATGTTGCAACTTGCCTTTGATGTTTTCCAGAAATCATTGCTGGATTTAAAACTGGTTTTAAATGCAGAAAAGACCAAACTTATGTTTTTTACAAAGAAAATAGCTTTAAATGAAAATTATCCTCAGCTATACACCTCTAATGGCACCACCATTGAACGAGTACCTTTTTATAAATACCTCGGGATCTGGCTAGACGAGAAACTTACTTTTAAAACACACATTGAAATTTTAACAAAGAAATTGCGAATGAAGCTTGGCTTTTTTTACCGAAACAGATCCTGCTTTCCTTGGCCTACCAGAAAAAGACTAATTGAAGCACTTTTCATCTCCGCTCTGGACTACGGGGACATTATATACAGAAACGCATCAGCTACCACACTTAAAATCTTGGACCCAGTTTATCATTCTGCCCTCAGATTTATAACAGGCGACAGCTATAACACTCATCATTGCATACTATATAATAAGGTTGGTTGGCCCTCCCTTGCGACAAGGAGAGACCAACATTGGTTTTTATTTATATATAAAGCTCTAATTGGGAACTTACCTTCTTATTTAAATTCTCTTTTAAAATGGAAAAACACTTCTTATCATACACGCTCCCAAGAATATTTGATGCTAGCGAGCATACATGCCTCCACTACATCTGGAAAGTCTGCCTTCAAGTGTGCTGCCCCACACACTTGGAACACCTTACAGACTTCACTAAAATACAGCTCTCTTCCTTCTCTATATCGCTTTCATCTTGACATATCAACGCTGGTAAATATCAACTGTACCTGTTTTAATTGAGCACTATGCAATGTTCCCTTATTATTATTATTATTATTACCAGTGATATTTTACTCTATTTATCTATGTTTTGTTTTCTTGTTGTTTTCTTGTTTTATGTTACTGTATGTTACATTGTAACTGTACATTGTTGATGTGTTGTAATCTCGGCACCACTGAAAAAGAGGGTCCCAGCCCTCAGTGTGTTATCCGAGAACTAAATAAAGGTTGAAATGAAATGAAATGAAAATACAGGATAATATATAAAGCTACAACACATCCTACACATATGGTCTCACACGTACAAATGAATGCATTTAGGCCTGACGTCAACGTCTTCTAAATCCTGACGGTTTTCTGAAATACCCTCAATATTTCATGTCAAGGACCTCAAACATGATCTGTATTTGGCCACCTGAAAATATGTTGTTCCAGGAACCCCTCAGAAGCAAAGATTTGAGTTAACAACTCAGCTCTGTAACAATATGTATTCAAAGATTTCAGGCACATTTTCACGATTTTTGTGTTGATTGAGGACACTCCCGGATCCCTTGTCCCAATCGTTATAAATATCCGGTGTAACTCCTCGTATGTCATTCCCTGAAGAAGGCAACTTGTTGCCGAAAGGTTGGAAAAATAATTGTTTTGATGGCATCGTGACTCTGAGCTGTGCGGCCTCTCTCTCCTCTCTCAGTAACAGCTAAAGCATCGTGACTCTGAGCTGTGCTGCCTCTCCTCTCTCTCAGTAACAGCTAAAGCATCGTGACTCTGAGCTGTGCGGCCTCTCTCTCCTCTCTCAGTAACAGCTAAAGCATCATGACTCTGAGCTGTGCGGCCTCTCTCCTCTCTCAGTAACAGCTAAAGCATCGTGACTACGAGCTGTGCGGCCTCTCTCTCCTCTCTCTCAGTAACAGCTAAAGCATCATGACTCTGAGCTGTGCGGCCTCTCTCCTCTCTCAGTAACAGCTAAAGCATCATGACTCTGAGCTGTGCGGCCTCTCTCCTCTCTCTCAGTAACAGCTAAAGCATCGTGACTACGAGCTGTGCGGCCTCTCTCTCCTCTCTCTCAGTAACAGCTAAAGCATCGTGACTCTGAGCTGTGCGGCCTCTCTCTCCTCTCAGTAACAGCTAAAGCATCGTGACTACGAGCTGTGCGGCCTCTCTCTCCTCTCAGTAACAGCTAAAGCATCGTGACTACGAGCTGTGCGGCCTCTCTCTCCTCTCTCAGTAACAGCTAAAGCATTGTGACTCTGAGCTGTGCGGCCTCTCTCCCCTCTCTCTCAGTAACAGCTAAAGCATCGTGACTCTGAGCTGTGCGGCCTCTCTCTCCTCTCTCTCAGTAACAGCTAAAGCATCGTGACTCTGAGCTGTGCGGCCTCTCTCTCCTCTCTCTCAGTAACAGCTAAAGCATCGTGACTCTGAGCTGTGCGGCCTCTCTCTCCTCTCTCTCAGTAACAGCTAAAGCATCATGACTACGAGCTGTGCGGCCTCTCTCTCCTCTCTCTCAGTAACAGCTAAAGCATCGTGACTACGAGCTGTGCGGCCTCTCTCTCCTCTCTCTCAGTAACAGCTAAAGCATCGTGACTCTGAGCTGTGCGGCCTCTCTCTCCTCTCTCTCAGTAACAGCTAAAGCATCGTGACTCTGAGCTGTGCGGCCTCTCTCTCCTCTCTCTCAGTAACAGCTAAAGCATAGCATAATGCTTGAAACACCAAAAAGGGGTTCCCGTCCAGAATATGTTAATTCCATGTACCCAATAGGAATCATGGTGTAATCAATGCACTCCGATGCACACTTCGCACGCGAGTCGCTGCATTTAACGATGCCATTAGCTTGCATGCTAACAAACAGGAGCGCGCTTTATTTTGAAATACGAGGATTTGACGACTTCCTGCGGGAGTTGTCAATGAGATATGATGACAGAATGTATTGTGATTATGTAACCGCACATGCTGTTGGCAACTTGGCGGGTGTGTGTTTAGCAATTTGTATTCAAGACATGCTCCATATATGGCCTGTGCAGCTTTCAGTCCATAATTATGTTGATCTGACCCCCCATGCCAAAGCGCCAGCGCTCGCCCAGCAGTCTGCTGTCACCCAGGCGGATGGATGCACAGGCTTCTCGCCCTCAGTTCGTCTTACTGGTTATACCAGGGCTGGGCAACTCTGACGATGGAGAGGGCCACTATAGTTCCACACTCACTCCAGAGGGCCACTATAGTTCCACACTCACTCCAGAGGGCCACTATAGTTCCACACTCACTCCAGAGGGTCACTATGGTTCCACACTCACTCCAGAGGGCCACTATAGTTCCACACTCACTCCAGAGGGGCCACTATAGTTCCACACTCACTCCAGAGGGGCCACTATAGTTCCACACTCACTCCAGAGGGCCACTATAGTTCCACACTCACTCCAGAGGGCCACTGTAGTTCCACACTCACTCCAGAGGGCCACTATAGTTCCACACTCACTCCAGAGGGCCACTATGGTTCCACACTCACTCCAGAGGGCCACTATAGTTCCACACTCACTCCAGAGGGCCACTATAGTTCCACACTCACTCCAGAGGGCCACTATAGTTCCACACTCACTCCAGAGGGTCACTATGGTTCCACACTCACTCCAGAGGGCCACTATAGTTCCACACTCACTCCAGAGGGCCACTATAGTTCCACACTCACTCCAGAGGGCCACTATAGTTCCACACTCACTCCAGAGGGCCACTATAGTTCCACACTCACTCCAGAGGGCCACTATAGTTCCACACTCACTCCAGAGGGCCACTGTAGTTCCACACTCCCTCCAGAAAGGCCACTATAGTTCCACACTCACTCCAGAGGGCCACTATAGTTCCACACTCACTCCAGAAAGGCCACTATAGTTCCACACTCACTCCAGAGGGCCACTATAGTTCCACACTCACTCCAGAAAGGCCACTATAGTTCCACACTCACTCCGGAGGGCCACTATATTGCTACACTCACTCCAGAGAGCCACATTGCATACTGTATTACTGTTGCAGCAAAAATAGCTGATGTACAAGCTCAAAAACGTTAAAATGGCGGAAATGCAAGCAGCAATAGGATGGGGCCAAGCAATAAGAAAAATCACACCTGTGTGAACTGAGCGGTGCAGGCAGCTGGCTGGCTGCAGTTATAGTTATAGCCTATAGTGCTCATTGCATTGTTCTCACGTATAGGCCGGTGGCCGACGGGCACGTACAGGTCTAGTTTGGCCACATGAGGCATGCGTTATGCAAATGAGGCATGCGTTATGCGTGCCTGCAACTTCAAACCTCAGAAACTTCAGACGTCAAAGAAGTCTGCGGCCCCCCGAGGGGTATAAGGGCCTGGTCACCAAGGAGTCACTCTTTTCTATACTATGTATATTTAAAAATCCAGTCAAATAAAAATCCTATAGCCTCCAGACAGTCAAAATGGAAAGCAAAGCATAATCCACCTCGACATAATTTGTCTAGGTAACAACAATTACAATTTACAATTTAGGCATTTAGCAGACGCTCTTAATCCAGAGCGACTTACATTTAAGCAAGAACAAAAGCATGGGAATACATCACATAAAAGCATTTATCATGAAACATGAAACATGCGTAAGCTAAGAAAGTAACAGTGGAATATCTATATAATGAAACTACACTATACATATAAACTATACATATTTACTACTATGCTATACATATGTACTATGGCGTGCTATGACTATATACAATACAATTATAGTGCCGTCTACATAACATGCTATAAGTCTGTGTCAAATGCTATCTAAGCCAACAGAAATGCTATCTAAGGTGTTAGGGTAAGTGCTATGGGCCATGATGGAGTCTGAAAAGGTGGGTTTTCAGGCTACGGCGAGGTAAGGAGGAGAAGAGATGTAAAGGCAGTCTGTGGGAGACAATTCATACTAATGATAATGAGGCAACACAAGAATTCAGAGTTATGGAGTATAAGGATTTTACTCCAGTAGGAGAAAAAGACTTACATGACCTTTCATGCATGGAATCCCAGTCTGACTCACAGAGTCACAAAAAGGCGACAGCTTTTATAGCTCACTCCCACACAGACAACCCCCAACATATAGCCTCAAGACGTTCAACAAACGTCGACTAAAACCCACACTTCATGACCATAGGTGAGAGTAGGAACACTTCATGACCATATAAGGTGAGAGTAGGAACACTTCATGACCATAGGTGAGAGTAGGAACACTTCATGACCATAGGTGAGAGTAGGAACACTTCATGACCATAGGTGAGAGTAGGAACACTTCATGACCATAGGTGAGAGTAGGAACACTTCATGACCATAGGTGAGAGTAGGAACACTTCATGACCATAGGTGAGAGTAGGAACACTTCATGACCATAGGTGAGAGTAGGAACACTTCATGACCATAGGTGAGAGTAGGAACACTTCATGACCATATAAGGTGAGAGTAGGAACACTTCATGACCATATAAGGTGAGAGTAGGAACACTTCATGACCATAGGTGAGAGTAGGAACACTTCATGACCATAGGTGAGAGTAGGAACACTTCATGACCATAGGTGAGAGTAGGAACACTTCATGACCATAGGTGAGAGTAGGAACACTTCATGACCATAGGTGAGAGTAGGAACACTTCATGACCATATAAGGTGAGAGTAGGAACACTTCATGACCATATAAGGTGAGAGTAGGAACACTTCATGACCATATAAGGTGAGAGTAGGAACACTTCATGACCATATAAGGTGAGAGTAGGAACACTTCATGACCATATAAGGTGAGAGTAGGAACACTTCATGACCATATAAGGTGAGAGTAGGAACACTTCATGACCATATAAGGTGAGAGTAGGAACACTTAATGACCATAGGTGAGAGTAGGAACACTTCATGACCATAGGTGAGAGTAGGAACACTTCATGACCATATAGGTGAGAGTAGGAACACTTCATGACCATAGGTGAGAGTAGGAACACTTCATGACCATAGGTGAGAGTAGGAACACTTCATGACCATAGGTGAGAGTAGAAACACTCCATGACCATAGGTGAGAGTAGGAACACTTCATGACCATAGGTGAGAGTAGGAACACTTCATGACCATAGGTGAGAGTAGGAACACTTCATGACCATATATGAGAGTGGGAACACTTCATGACCATATGTGAGAGTAGGAACACTTCATGACCATAGGTGAGAGTAGGAACACCTCATGACCATAGGTGAGAGTAGGAACACTTCATGACCATATAGGTGAGATAGGAACACTTCATGACCATAGGTGAGAGTAGGAACACTTCATGACCATAGGTGAGAGTAGGAACACTTCATGACCATGAGAGTAGGAACACTTCATGACCATAGGTGAGAGTAGGAACACTTCATGACCATAGGTGAGAGTAGAAACACTCCATGACCATAGGTGAGAGTAGGAACACTTCATGACCATAGGTGAGAGTAGGAACACTTCATGACCATAGGTGAGAGTAGGAACACTTCATGACCATATATGAGAGTGGGAACACTTCATGACCATATGTGAGAGTAGGAACACTTCATGACCATAGGTGAGAGTAGGAACACTTCATGACCATAGGTGAGAGTAGGAACACTTCATGACCATGAGAGTAGGAACACTTCATGACCATAGGTGAGAGTAGGAACACTTCATGACCATAGGTGAGAGTAGGAACACTTCATGACCATATAAGGTGAGAGTAGGAACACTTCATGACCATAGGTGAGAGTAGAAACACTTCATGACCATAGGTGAGAGTAGGAACACTTCATGACCATAGGTGAGAGTAGGAACACTTCATGACCATATAAGGTGAGAGTAGGAACACTTCATGACCATATAAGGTGAGAGTAGGAACACTTCATGACCATATAAGGTGAGAGTAGGAACACTTCATGACCATAGGTGAGAGTAGGAACACTTCATGACCATATAAGGTGAGAGTAGGAACACTTCATGACCATATAAGGTGAGAGTAGGAACACTTCATGACCATAGGTGAGAGTAGGAACACTTCATGACCATAGGTGAGAGTAGGAACACTTCATGACCATAGGTGAGAGTAGGAACACTTCATGACCATAGGTGAGAGTAGGAACACTTCATGACCATAGGTGAGAGTAGGAACACTTCATGACCATATATGAGAGTGGGAACACTTCATGACCATAAGTGAGAGTAGGAACACTTCATGACCATAGGTGAGAGTAGGAACACTTCATGACCATAGGTGAGAGTAGGAACACTTCATGACCATAGGTGAGAGTAGGAACACTTCATGACCATAGGTGAGAGTAGGAACACTTCATTACCATAGGTGAGAGTAGGAACACTTCATGACCATATAGGTGAGAGTAGGAACACTTCATGACCATATAGGTGAGAGTAGGAACACTTCATGACCATAGGTGAGAGTAGGAACACTTCATGTCCATAGGTGAGAGTAGGAACACTTCATGACCATAGGTGAGAGTAGGAACACTTCATGACCATAGGTGAGAGTAGGAACACTTCATGACCATAGGTGAGAGTAGGAACACTTCATGACCATATAAGGTGAGAGTAGGAAAACTTCATGACCATAGGTGAGAGTAAGAACACTTCATGACCATAGGCGAGAGTAGGAACACTTCATGACCATATAGGTGAGAGTAGGAACACTTCATGACCATAGGTGAGAGTAGGAACACTTCATGACCATATAAGGTGAGAGTAGGAACACTTCATGACCATATAGGTGAGAGTAGGAACACTTCATGACCATAGGTGAGAGTAGGAACACTTCATGACCATATAGGTGAGAGTAGGAACACTT
>NC_139718.1:3197523-3205023 GCF_964188405.1 Protomyctophum parallelum | reverse complement strand
CCTTTTGTTTTATGTGTTTAATCCGCTGTATTGTAATAAATAAAAAGAAACTCCGTCTTCGAAACCGGAAATCGTCACATGCTGTGGGCTGCTAGGGCTTCTGGGAAATTGAGGCCAATGGAAATGCATGGGGTGCAACGCCTCAAGATGGTGGATGATACGCTCGGATCACAACAAACCACGGGAGCTTTTTTCGCTGGATTTTCACGGATCAAAAGCCCAAATAATTCAGCGTATGCTCTAAAGGTAATACAACAATCTCGGCAGTGAAGGGGGGTTGATTAAAATGCGGGTTAAGCGTGTAAAACAGTCAAACGGATATCGTAACATAGTTTTGTTTGGGTTTTGTACGTTTATTTTCTACGGTTTGCACCCAGACATTGATGCGATTAGACGCTTATGCAGAGTGACTTCAGCAGGCATTGAGTGAGAAGTAGACTCAGGACAGGACAGAGGGACACATTAGTATTCACATTGGGCTGGTGGGCTATGAGAAGTAGACTCAGGACAGGACAGAGGGACACATTAGTATTCACATTGGGCTGGTGGGCTATGTGAAGTAGACTCAGGACAGGACAGAGGGACACATTAGTATTCACATTGGGCTGGTGGGCTATGTGAAGTAGACTCAGGACAGGACAGAGGGACACATTAGTATTCACATTGGGCTGGTGGGCTATGTGGACAGGACAGGACAGGACAGGACAGAGGGACACATTAGTATTCACATTGGGCTGGTGGGCTATGTGAAGTAGACTCAGGACAGGACAGAGGGACACATTAGTATTCACATTGGGCTGGTGGGCTATGTGAAGTAGACTCAGGACAGGACAGAGGGACAGGACAGAGGGACAGAGGGAGAGGACAGAGGGACACATTAGTATTCACATTGGGCTGGTGGGCTATGTGAAGTAGACTCAGGACAGGACAGAGGGACACATTAGTATTCACATTGGGCTGGTGGGCTATGTGAAGTAGACTCAGGACAGGACAGAGGGACACATCAGTATTCACATTGGGCTGGTGGGCTATGTGAAGTAGACTCAGGACAGGACAGAGGGACACATTAGTATTCACATTGGGCTGGTGGGCTATGTGAAGTAGACTCAGGACAGGACAGAGGGACACATCAGTATTCACATTGGGCTGGTGGGCTATGTGAAGTAGACTCAGGACAGGACAGAGGGACACATTAGTATTCACATTGGGCTGGTGGGCTATGTGAAGTAGACTCAGGACAGGACAGAGGGACACATCAGTATTCACATTGGGCTGGTGGGCTATGTGTGCAAATCCTTTTAACCCTGTTTTGGCTGCACGACAAAATCCCAACATTTGTAATCAGTCGTCTGCACGCAGGCCACTGTTTACAGCGCGTGCATGCGTGCGTGCGTGCGTGCGTGCGTGCGTGCATGCGTGCGTGCGTGCGTGCATGCGTGCGTGCGTGCGTGCGTGCGTGCGTGCATGCGTGCGTGCGTGCGTGCATGCGTGCGTGCATGCGTGCGTGCGTGTCACCTGTTATGACTGTTCATTTATAATTCATGCATCTTAATTAACCCATTCTGAACGGGAACCCATTTTGGTGTTATAGCATCATGTCATGCTTTAGCTATTGAAAAATAGCAGATCTACATGCTCGTAGCGCGCCACCGAGTGGCGCGCTACGAGCATGTAGGTCTGCTATTTTTGAAAAATCGAAGAACGACTGACATTTTTAGAATCTGATCTCAGGTCAGAATGGGGTTAATCAGACCAGTGTGTGTCCGGCGGAAACCTCGTATGAATCTGATCTCGGGTCAGAATGGGTTAAAGACCTGCATGCCATTCTGTTTTGTTTTATTTGTTTGGAAAAAAATGTCTGTATACCCGTGAACATCCTGCTAGTGTCGTTTGCAGAGCATTCATACAGTATGTATTATTATGTAAGTTGTTGTACAAGAGAACAGTTGTCCCTCGATCACGGTCACTCACTTCATTATTTTTTCTGCCATCTACAAAACATACACTGATTCACTAGTTCAATCCAGATTAATAAATTAACATACACTGATTCACTCGTTCAATCCAGATTCATAAGTTAACATACACTGATTCACTAGTTCAACCCAGATTCATAAGTTAACATACACTGATTCACTCGTTCAATCCAGATTCATAAGTTAACATACACTGATTCACTCGTTCAATCCAGATTCATAAGTTAACATACACTGATTCACTCGTTCAACCCAGATTCATAAGTTAACATACACTGATTCACTCGTTCAACCCAGATTCATAAATTAACATACACTGATTCACTAGTTCAATCCAGATTAATAAATTAACATACACTGATTCACTCGTTCAATCCAGATTCATAAGTTAACATACACTGATTCACTCGTTCAACCCAGATTCATAAGTTAACATACACTGATTCACTAGTTCAACCCAGATTCATAAGTTAACATACACTGATTCACTAGTTCAACCCAGATTCAAACATACACTGATTCACTAGTTCAACCCAGATTCAAACATACACTGATTCACTAGTTCAACCCAGATTCATAAGTTAACATACACTGATTCACTAGTTCAACCCAGATTCAAACATACACTGATTCACTAGTTCAACCCAGATTCATAAGTTAACATACACTGATTCACTAGTTCAACCCAGATTCAAACATACACTGATTCACTAGTTCAACCCAGATTCAAACATACACTGATTCACTCGTTCAACCCAGATTCATAAGTTAACATACACTGATTCACTAGTTCAACCCAGATTCATAAGTTAACATACACTGATTCACTAGTTCAACCCAGATTCAAACATACACTGATTCACTCGTTCAACCCAGATTCATAAGTTAACATACACTGATTCACTCGTTCAATCCAGATTCATAAGTTAACATACACTGATTCACTAGTTCAATCCAGATTCAAACATACACTGATTCACTCGTTCAATCCAGATTCAAACATACACTGATTCACTCGTTCAACCCAGATTCAAACATACACTGATTCACTCGTTCAACCCAGATTCATAAGTTAACATACACTGATTCACTCGTTCAATCCAGATTCCTAAATTAACATACACTGATTCACTAGTTCAATCCAGATTCAAACATACACTGATTCACTCGTTCAATCCAGATTCAAACATACACTGATTCACTCGTTCAACCCAGATTCAAACATACACTGATTCACTCGTTCAACCCAGATTCAAACATACACTGATTCACTCGTTCAACACAGATTAAACATACACTGATTCACTCGTTCAACACAGATTAAACATACACTGATTCACTCGTTCAATCCAGATTCATAAGTTAACATACACTGATTCACTCGTTCAACCCAGATTCATAAGTTAACATGCACTGATTCACTCGTTCAATCCAGATTCATAAATTAACATACACTGATGCACTCGTTCAACCCAGATTCATAAGTTAACATACACTGATTCACTCGTTCAATCCAGATTCATAAGTTAACATACACTGATTCACTCGTTCAACCCAGATTCATAAGTTAACATACACTGATTCACTAGTTCAACCCAGATTCAAACATACACTGATTCACTAGTTCAACCCAGATTCAAACATACACTGATTCACTCGTTCAATCCAGATTCAAACATACACTGATTCACTAGTTCAACCCAGATTCAAACATACACTGATTCATAAACATACACTGATTCACTAGTTCAACCCAGATTCAAACATACACTGATTCACTAGTTCAACCCAGATTCATAAGTTAACATACACTGATTCACTAGTTCAACCCAGATTCAAACATACACTGATTCACAAGTTCAACCCAGATTCAAACATACACTGATTCACTCGTTCAACCCAGATTCATAAGTTAACATACACTGATTCACTAGTTCAACCCAGATTCATAAGTTAACATACACTGATTCACTAGTTCAATCCAGATTCATAAGTTAACATACACTGATTCACTCGTTCAACCCAGATTCATAAGTTAACATACACTGATTCACTCGTTCAATCCAGATTCATAAGTTAACATACACTGATTCACTAGTTCAATCCAGATTCAAACATACACTGATTCACTCGTTCAATCCAGATTCAAACATACACTGATTCACTCGTTCAATCCAGATTCAAACATACACTGATTCACTCGTTCAACCCAGATTCAAACATACACTGATTCACTCGTTCAACCCAGATTCAAACATACACTGATTCACTCGTTCAACACAGATTCATAAGTTAACATACACTGATTCACTCGTTCAATCCAGATTCCTAAGTTAACATACACTGATTCACTAGTTCAATCCAGATTCAAACATACACTGATTCACTCGTTCAATCCAGATTCAAACATACACTGATTCACTCGTTCAACCCAGATTCAAACATACACTGATTCACTCATTCAACCCAGATTCAAACATACACTGATTCACTCGTTCAACACAGATTAAACATACACTGATTCACTCGTTCAACCCAGATTCATAAGTTAACATACACTGATTCACTCGTTCAATCCAGATTCATAAATTAACATACACTGATTCACTCGTTCAACCCAGATTCATAAGTTAACATACACTGATTCACTCGTTCAATCCAGATTCATAAGTTAACATACACTGATTCACTCGTTCAATCCAGATTCATAAGTTAACATACACTGATTCACTCGTTCAACCCAGATTCATAAGTTAACATACACTGATTCACTCGTTCAATCCAGATTCATAAGTTAACATACACTGATTCACTAGTTCAATCCAGATTCATAAGTTAACATACACTGATTCACTAGTTCAATCCAGATTCATAAGTTAACATACACTGATTCACTCGTTCAATCCAGATTCATAAGTTAACATACACTGATTCACTAGTTCAATCCAGATTCATAAGTTAACATACACTGATTCACTAGTTCAACCCAGATTCATAAGTTAACATACACTGATTCACTAGTTCAATCCAGATTCATAAGTTAACATACACTGATTCACTCGTTCAATCCAGATTCATAAGTTAACATACACTGATTCACTAGTTCAATCCAGATTCATAAGTTAACATACACTGATTCACTCGTTCAACGCAGATTCGGCGCAAATGTGAGGTTAAATTCGTTCTACATGCTATGCTACGAAAATGCGGGTCCATTTGCGGTTCCAAACTATCATTTAGCTGGGGGACCCCCTGGGACTCCCTCAAGGACCCCTGAGGGGGGGGGGGGGGGGTCCCCGGACCCCACTCTGGGAACCACTGCAGCTCCAGCGAACGCCACACGTTGGGTGCGTTTCACCTCCTGGAATATATCCGCTTGCTTGGCGGCGTCAAAATCCCATTTCAAAGATGAAATTAACTTGGTACAGTATACCCGAACAGGCCTGATGTATGATCTGTCACGGGGCGTACGGTCTCCTACGGCAGCCATGATGGATGGACGTGTACGTTCCCCGTCTGTCAACCGTCTGTCCACGCAGCGCATATCACAATTTAACCCATTCTGACCTGAGATCAGATTAACAAAAATGTCTTTTTGAAAATGACAGTTTTCTGAAAAAGCTATGTTTCTGTGTCAGTCGTTCTTCGATTTTTCAGAAATAGCAGATCTACAAGCTCATAGCGCGCCACCGAGTGGCGCGCTATGAGCTTGTAGATCTGCTATTTTTAAATAGCTAAAGCATAACGTAATGCTATAACACCAAAATGGGATAGAATATGAACGTGGATATGGAGAGGCGTGCTTCATGCATGTCCTCACTGTCTTGTATCTCCATATTTAATGCATTCTGACCTGAGATCAGATTCTAAAAATGTCTTCTACGTCAGTCGTTCTTCGATTTTTCAAAAATAGCAGATCTACAAGCTTGTGGCGCGCTACGAGCTTGTAGATCTGCTATTTTTCAATAGCTAAAGCATAGCATGATGCTAACACCAAAATGGGTTCCCGTTCAGAATGGGTTAAACGTGTGTGTTTTTATGCAAATTAATGTTTTTTCTCATTATTAACCCTGCAAGACCCGGATATAATTTCTACTTGCAAACAAAGATATTTCAACCTTACTAGGACTTTGTAGAGGAATTTATGTTAAAAAAAATACAAACATTATGCACATTTTATGCACTTTTATAATAATTATTAAAATGATAATGAATTAATAATTTACATTTGGGGGATATCTTTCACAATAATAAATAAAACATGTTCTAAACAATCTAATGATCACACAAAAATATATATATTACAGGCATTTTACTTACTTTTATCAGGGGTAAAGGTCAAAGGTTCAAAATTTATATTATACTTCATATTTCACGATTTTATTTCACGATACGAGGTTCATGGAACATTTCTTCACCCGTAAATCGGGTTTGGAAAATCGTAAATCGTAAATCGGGTTTGATAATTCGGAAATGTATCATCGGAAATCAGGTTTGATAAATCGTAAATTTATCATCGGAAATCGGGTTTGATAAATCGTAAATTTATCATCGGACATCGTAAATCGTAAATCATGAATCGGGTTTGATAAATCGTGAATCGGGTTTAATAAATCGGAAATTTTACGATCCAGATTTACACCTGGAATGTGTTTTAGTGTTAGTCTAGTTTTAGTCGAGTAAAATATCATAAGATTTTAGTCGACCAAATCTACAGTTGATTTAGTCAAACAAAATATATTACGAAGGGCCTCGATGCCGTCGTAATTACTGGGTTTTTTTCACTTGCTGAAAATAACTGATCTACAAGCTCACAATGCGTCGCAGCGCGGCACATTGTGAGCAGACGCGCTGTGAGACAATGTGCATTTCCTAAAGGAACCGTTTTGGACATACAGGGTTTCATCCTGATAGAGACAACACACACACACACACACGCACACGCACACGCACGCGCACGCACACGCACACGCACACGCACACACATACATTATAGGGAACATAACAGGAAGATCGATGCTCACTGAAGGTCGCCGGCTTGCGTTTCCGTTACGGGGAATAATATCAGGAGGCTTAACGTATTATTAAAATGAATAATACGCTGACAGAAAGGACATGGTGTGTTTGTAATGTAGGAATAACATCAGCGCATGTACTGCGTTGTATATTATTATAACGCAGACAGACAGACATGTACTGCGTTGTATATTATTATAACGCAGACAGACAGACATGTACTGCGTTGTATATTATTATAACGCAGACAGACAGACATGTACTGCGTTGTATATTATTATAACGCAGACAGACAGACATGTACTGCGTTGTATATTATTATAACGCAGACAGACAGACGGACGGAATGGACTTTCTGATGAACGGATAAAGGCACTGAAGAACGTCTCACATGAGTTATTGTCCTGATAGGGAGAGAGAGAGAGAGAGAGAGAGAGAGAGAGAGAGAGAGAGAGAGAGAGAGAGAGAGAGAGAGAGAGAGGGAGGGGGAGGGGGAGGGGGATAGGGA
>NC_139718.1:3145774-3197323 GCF_964188405.1 Protomyctophum parallelum | reverse complement strand
AAAATGTTAGGAAGGGACTAGTGGACAAGAGCTCCAGTATAAGTAATTTTACACTGGTTGCATGCTGAGAATAGCCGATCTACAAGCTCACAAACAGGTCGCAGCGCGACGCGTTGTGAGCTTGTAGATCTGCTATTTTCAGCAAGTGTGAAATAAGTCATTATGACGGCAACAAGGCCCGCAAAAAGACATTTTAGTCGACTAAATCACTGTAGATTTAGTCGACTAAAACTAGACTTAACACTAATACATTCCAGGTGACTAAAAATGTGACTAAGACTAAGCGAAAACTATTCAGGAGACTAAAACTAAAACAGAAATTTGCTGCCAAAAACAACACTGGTGTTCACATTCATTGAGCTCTGACCAGGAGGAGACTCTGCAGGGAGATAGTGGGTTATTGAGTCTAATATAATCATACATCCTGACTATCAAGAAAATGAAAACATGGCACTTAACCCATTCTGACCTGAGATCAGATTCATACGAGGTTTACTTCCACTGGACACACACACTGGTCTGATCAGCCCATTCTGACCTGAGATCAGATTCATACGAGGTTTCCACTGGACACACACTGGTCTGATCAACCCATTCTGACCTGAGATCAGATTCTAAAAATGTCAGTCGTTCTTCGATTTTTCTAAAATAGCAGACTAGCATCTGCTATTTTCAATAGCTAAAGCACGACATGATGCTGACACCAAATGGGTTCCCGTTCAGAATGGGTTAATGTCAAAAGGGTTGCCAAGACCCCTGACCATCCGACCACTCTACCGCCGAGCCACCGCCAACGCGCCCACACTGGCCATCAATCACACTGATTATGCTAAAAGCCGCGACATAGCGACGGCTAACAACACCATTAGCTGCATGTAAAGTATACAGTATAAGTACAGTATTGTTCTCTGGTTGAGGACTCCATTATAGCCCGGCTCATACAGTATAATGAATACACGTTCAAGATGTTATGGTATTCTGTATGTATGCAAACAGCATAATATGGGTCCATTCATCATGTTCTGATGAACTTTTGATGAATTGAACAATGTGGACCCTGTTGTAAACAAGTGTAATGCTTAATTGGGTCGTCCACTCACAGTTGACAGTCTTTGTATTGAGTTTGTGCTTAAAATGTACTGTAAATTCTACAACTGTTAATAAATATTTCAATCAATCAATCAAAAGCGGCGCGATGACGGCGTACATAATGACTTGACATAACAGAGAATTATACCGTTATATCGCTTTAGCTTATACAAATTAGCTCTGTGGTATAGCGATGTTTATACACTGACACAATGTGTATTTATTTATACTATGAATTATACTCAACCGGAGACAGTAACTAAGCATTGCATACCTAAGTATTCGCGAGGTGTTAACCACTTCAGGCCTCTATACGTTTCGGCCATTTGAAAAGAGCAGCTATTCCACCCCTGCTATAAATGTGATGAGGTCATCATGTGTGGAAAAAGTCTGTTTTTAGCCTAGAGCAACAATACAGTGTACAGCAGAAAGAAAGAAAGAAAGAAAGAAAGAAAGAAAGAAGAAAGAAGAAAGAAAGAAAGAAAGAAAGAAAGAACGAACAGGGGGGGGGGGGGAAACCTTGAGCCGTCATCTTCTTGGACTGATATTCTGCAGATGTCCGGTCACGTCAAACACCCATATATGGTCTTCCTCTCGTCACATGTCCAGCTCAGTGGCGTGTACAGTAGCCACGCCCCTCGTCTGGTGAAGCCACGCCCCTCGTCTGGTGAAGCCACGCCCCTCGTCTGGTGAAGCCACGCCCCTCGTCTGGTGAAGCCACGCCCCCTTGTCTCACGTGTAGCCACGCCCCTTGTCTGGTGAAGCCACGCCCCTTGTCTGGTGAAGCCACGCCCTTGTCTGGTGAAGCCACGCCCCTTGTCTCACGTGAAGCCACAAATGTGTCTAAACTGTATAATAAGGTCAAAAGGTCAAGGTAAACGTTATTGTCCACAAGGGAAGTTTGTCTTGGGCTTTCACCCAGCTACAGCCTCACATAAAACATCACCCCAGCTACAGCCTCACATAAAACATCACCCCAGCTACAGCCTCACATAAAACATCACCCCAGCTACAGCCTCACATAAAACATCACCCAGCTACAGCCTCACATAAAACATCACCCCAGCTACAGCCTCACATAAAACATCACCCCAGCTACAGCCTCACATAAACATCACCCCAGCTACAGCCTCACATAAAACATCACCCCAGCTACAGCCTCACATAAAACATCACCCCAGCTACAGCCTCACATAAAACATCACCCCAGCTACAGCCTCACATAAAACATCAATGACAACAAAAATACATTACAGAGGAAGACACAACATTACACACATCACATTATGTGGATCATCTATCTATCTATAGCCTCATGCTGTTATACCGCTGTTTCAGAGCCTCGTTCAGCATCTTAGTTGATGCTGATACAAACGATTTTTTTTTAATCAGACCAGTGTGTGTCCAGTGGAAACCTCGTATGAATCTGATCTCAGGTCAGAATGGGTTAAACAAACCTTTCATGTCAAGGACCCCCAACATTACACGAATTAGCCCGCCTACGCCCATTAGTAAAGTGTTGCCAGGGACCAGTGATTCTCAACCCACATAGTAAGGGCATTTTATCAGTTTGCACAAAAACACTCCTTGGGAGGAAAACGGCCATAGCCGTCATCACAAACGTGATGAGGTCAGCACATTTGGTCAAGTGGATATGGCCTAATTTAGCCCAAGGAGTGTTTTTTGTGCAAAACTAATGCTTGGAATGGATTCAGAATCATGAAAACACCCTAGTTTCATTATGTCACATGCTACTTAAAGAATGATGACATTTTGACTTTTTGGCCTTATATAGGATGTTATGGGTATGGTCACATATTATGCTAATAACTAAATTTCCCACAGGAGTTGAATTTCAAACTTTTAGTACATGTTATTAGACACCTTTAGAAACACATTGGTGAAGACATTTCTTGGTAACGATTTAGTTCCCAGATTTTCATTTATTTCCCTTACCAACACAGACCCATAAGGGTCCAATTCGGCTCCTATAGCTATCATTTAGCTGCATGGGGAGTTTGGGGACCCCCTAGAACTCCCTCGGGGACCCGCCGACCCGGACCCCACTTTGGGAACCAGTAACCCATTCTGACCTGAGATCAGATTCATACGAGGTTTCCACTGGACACACACTGGTCTGATGAACCCATTCTGACCTGAGATCAGATTCTGAAAATGTCAGTCGTTCTTTGATTTTTCAAAAATAGCAGACCTACAAGCTCGTATCGCGCCACTCGGTGGCGCGCTATGAGCTTGTAGGTCTGCTATTTTTCAATAGCTAAAGCATAACATGATGCCAACACCAAAAGGGGTTCCCGTTCAGAATGTGTTAAAACAGCAGATCTACAAGCTCACAATGCATAACCCATTGTCTTTATGTATTAAGTAATCAACTGGGGACGTTTCACGGTGATATAACTATTAATCACATGTTTACCTAATCACCTATCATGTACATACAGTAGGCCTATACTGTACGTGGGTGAAAAAATACCAAAATATGAAAAAGCTACTCCTGCATGAAACTAAGTGTAAATCAGGCATCACTCAACCACTAAACCTAAACCTGTCTCATTCTAACACAGACACACACACACCACACACACACACACACACACACACACACACACACACACACACACACACACACACACACACACACACACACACACACACACACACACACACACAGTTAAGCTGTAGTGTAGTAGGCTAGGCTAATGAATTAGCTCACCTCATCCGTGCACTCATTTGCAGCAGTTGTTTATGATGAAGATGAGTGAACTTGTCTCTAATGGACTCTCCCTCCACTCTGACACTGCAGCGTCTCAACTCCACTGTAAGCTAGAGGCTACTCTCACAGCCCAGGTGTGACACGTTAACATGATGAAGTTGTTTATTAGACTCTGTGTTTACTTCCAAACAAACAGCCTCTGGTATCAGTCAGCAGCAGCTGTGTGTTTGTGGAAGGGGGCGGGGGGGCCAGCCCCACCTTCAGCCTGCTTCTATAATAGGGAGCGAGCGTTGCCAGACTTTGCGCGAGAAATAAGTGACCAGAAAGATCCTCCCTCTCTCTCTCTACACCAGTCAGTCGGTCCCAAATTGGGGTCCGGTCGGTGGACCCCGAGGGGTCACTGAGGGAGTTCCAGGGGGTCCCCAGCTAAATGATAGTTAGTTAGTATAGGAACCAAATGGACCCTTATGGGTCTGTAACTCAGAGAGTGTAACACATGGAACCAAATGGACCCTTATGGGTCTGTAACTCAGAGAGTGTAACACATGGAAGCAAATGGACCCTTATGGGTCTGTAACTCTGAGAGTGTAACACATGGAACCAAATGGACCCTTATGGGTCTGTAACTCTGAGAGTGTAACACATGGAACCAAATGGACCCTTATGGGTCTGTAACTCAGAGAGTGTAACACAACATGGAACCAAATGGACCCTTATGGGTCTGTAACTCAGAGAGTGTAACACATGGAACCAAATGGACCCTTATGGGTCTGTAACTCTGAGAGTGTAACACATGGAACCAAATGGACCCTTATGGGTCTGTAACTCAGAGAGTGTAACACAACATGGCACCAAATGGACCCTTATGGGTCTGTAACTCTGAGAGTGTAACACATGGAACCAAATGGACCCTTATGGGTCTGTAACTCTGAGAGTGTAACACAACATGACACCAAATGGACCCTTATGGGTCTGTAACTCAGAGAGTGTAACACATGGAACCAAATGGACCCTTTTATTTATGTATTTATTAATTAATTTATTTGACAGGGACAGCACTCATTAATCAACATGTCAGTTTTCACATCAATGTAAATGGGCCAGAGTTAGCCAAAGCTAAATTTCATCTGTAGTCCCTGCAGGGCAGGCTCTTAAAAAGTAAGTGATAAAGTAAAGACAGAGTGTAGGGCGCCTGCACACAACACCATGCGTTGATGCCATGTGTGCATATGTGCAGGCACCCAACACCATGACCATACACAATACAATACAGATCAACATGGTACAGGGGACAGAACAACTGCAAAGTGAAATGAGAAATGACACCGAATACTAATTCGTTACTAATAGTTACTCATGATTACAGATTTGAGTTGTTTTTAGCCACCTTTTCAGGTTGAATTTGAAGGTCAGATAGTTGGAAGTCTCTCAGTATTGATCCCTGAGGAACTCCAATGTTACAGTTAAGATATGTTGACTGAGTACTGGTCAGTACCAATACGAACACTTTGGTTCCTGTTTGCTAAATATGAGTGCATCCATTTGATTGCTTCTTTAGAGAAATTAAAGGAGGAGAGCTTTGACAGGAGTACCTGATGGTGTACAGTGTCAAATGCCTTTTTGAGGTCCAGAAATACAGAACCCACTATGCCTCCTGCATCTAACTTTGACTTAATACTTTCCAGGAAGTAACAGTTTGCAGTTTCTGTTGAGTGGTTGGAGTGAAAGCCGAATTGCAGTGGGTGCAGAGGATTGTGGTGTGAGTTCAAATGAGCAGTCAGTTGTTTTGCCCCCCCATTTCTCAGCCACTTTGGATACAACAGGCAAAATGCTAATTGATCTGTAGTTTGCCACATCTGACTGGTCCCCAGCCTTAAAAATGGGTGTTACAACAGCCTTTTTCCAGGTACATGGAAAAATGCATTGGTAGATAGATAGATAGATAGATAGATAGATAGATAGATAGATAGATAGATAGATAGATCTTTATTTGTCATTGCAACGTGTACAACGAAATTAAAAAGCCAACCAATCAGTGCATCATATCACAAAACAACATACTGTACAAGATAAAACAAAAACACATGACTTCTTGTTATTGCACAACCCCAGCAGCACTAATGCACAAGCATGCCATTTTCAGCTGTTATCGCACAACAAACCCTTATTGTACTTAAGATAATAAATAGTAATAGAAGGTAATAGATAATAGATAATAGAAACTAAAAAGTGTCGCAGCAACAGATCATTTTTTAGCAGCATTGAGTGCAACTACCGCTGTGGGATAGAAGCTGTTACTGAATCTTGGTTGATTTTACTAGAGGACAGATTAGGGTCATATTGTAAGCGTCTTTCGCTTTTGAGTCTCTTAGGGAGCTCATCATGTCCAACACTGCAGATTCTGTAATTTCTCCAATCCTGAAAATTGGCTTGTCATCCTTAATAGGAGTACATGTCAAAGTTCTAGTGGGGAAGCTTTGGGCCAGCTCCTCCACTGAATCTATAAGGAATCTATTAAAAGTATTTGCTATGACCTCATGATCTGTAGTTAAATTTCCATTCACTTTAATTTCATATTCCTTAGTTTTCTGATCCTTGTTTCTACCGGTTAATTTATTAAGGTTTTCCCAAATAAATTTCCCGTTTCCCCTTGCATCTTCAATAACTTTAATAAAATAATCTGCTTTTGCTTTCCTAAGGTTCCTAACTACCTTATTCCGAAGGCTTGTAAAAATCTGCCTATCACTAGTAAGACCTGATTTAAATGATTTCTTTAAAGCAAAATCTCGCTCTCTCTCATCTGCTGCCAGAGGGCGCCATTGAGCCATGGCAGGGTGTTTTTTCTACGTCTAGCATTTATATTCCTAATGAATGGTGATATTACCCTGTTAACAGTTGTCACAAAATTATGACTGCCACTATCTACATCCTGACTACATAAAATATTACACCAATCTGTTTGTTTTAGAGCCCTGTCAACATTATCAGTTTCATTTTTTGGGATTCTCTGGTGAGAGGATTTAGTTTTTTTTAAATGATCAAACCACTTACTGGTGAGTTTCCAACACTCCCCCTCCCCCTTTCCCCCCTATTCTATCCCTCCTAAACAGATTATATCCAGGAAAGTCAATAGCTGCTAAAGAGGAGTTCTTATTTAACCATGTTTCTGAAAGCCCTAAAAAGTCCAGGTTAAGAGTCAGACAGCAAGTGTTCCAATTGAGTTTTTCTTTGCAACAGCGCTACGAATATTTAAATGTCCACCCAGTAGTCCTGTTGGTTTGGACTTCGGGTCCCAGACAACTTTTGCATGATGGAGAGTTTTGAAGATTTTTGTCTTGCGGTGTTTCTTGATGGCTGGGTTTAGTCCCTTTAGTTTTTGTTTTTGTTTTTTTATGTGCAATGGTGTATTAACTTTGTATTTAGGGTTTCTTCCTGGAGGCTGAACCCTTGACAGTCAAAACGGGCCAATGAAATAAACGGTAATATTGTGACATCACACTATCAGCCCCTCCCCCTAACCCCTCCCCCTTTATCATACAACGACAGCTGTGGGTGTGGCTTCAGTTCAGGTGGATCACCACCCAATCACCACCCACCAGGCAAACTTAATGAACTGGTGGGCGTGAACATTTTAACAACTATAATTACGCCTCCTTATATAACAATACCTTATGACCTGACGATCATGTTTTTAGGGTGGGGAAAAAAATCATGGCATTCCATCTTTAAACATGTATATGTGTATTCGTTATTATGTTGCCAAGTATAACTTTTTTACTGTTAACTGTTTTCTGTTTTTTTGTCAGATGTTTTTGTTTTGTTTTGTTTCACGTAGATTTCTTCATTAGTTAAGATTGTGTACATCATTTAATTTAGGTTTGTCATAAAACTATGAGTCTATTTGGTTCTCGGTCCAATTGATCAATCGATCTATGAATGAATGAATGAATGAATGAATTAACCCATTCTGAACGGGAACCCATTTTGGTGTTGGCATCATGTTATGCTTTAGCTATTGAAAAATAGCAGATCTACAAGCTCATAGCGCGCCACCAAGTGGCGCGCTACGAGCTTGTAGGTCTGCTATTTTTGAAAAAATCGAAGAACGACTGACATTTTTTTAGAATCTGATCTCAGGTCAGAATGGGTTCATCAGACCAGTGTGTATTCCGGTGGAAACCTCGTATGAATCTGATCTCAGGTCAGAGGAGGAGTAGAAACTGCACGGCGACATAGAGGAACAGAGGAAGGAAGTAGAGGGGAAGCCGGCTGTGGAGCTGCTCGTTGTTCTTAAGCGACGCCTTCTTTTCCGCGGCCACTTCCCGACGCTCCTTCAGCCACTCCTCCTCCTCCTCCGTCCACCAATGGGAACGTCTGATTCTCAGCTCTTCCCGGGCCAGGTCCAGCTGAGAGGTCTGCAGCAGAGCGCTCTGCAGAGAGGTCTGCAGAGAGGTCTGCAGCAGAGCCACGTCCAGCTGGGTCTGCAGCAGATCCACGTCCGCGTTGAGCTGGGTCTGCAGCAGATCGACGTCCGCGTTGAGCAGACCGCCCGTCGCTCCGTTCAGCCTCTGGGTTTCATTCCTCCGTTTCGTCACCTCGTCGTCACCTCCACACCTCCACGCGAAAGGGCTCCTCGGAGCCCTTTCGCTCTCCAGTTGCTCGAGGAGTTGCTCGTTCGCGTCGACCAGGAGCTCCTTCTCTGCGACCGGACGCCGCCGCTCGTCCGTGAACTCCTGCGCCGTCGTCGACAGTCGCTCGAGGAGTTTCCTGTTCTGCTCGACCAAGGCCTCCGTTTCTCCCTCTCTCGCCTTCCCGCACTTCTCCACCTCCGCCGCCCAGTCGCACGTCTTCGTCCTCAGTTCCTCGCGGGCGAGGTCCAGTTGATTCAGCAGGTTCCCGCTCCTCTCGACCAAAGCCTGGTTTTCGTCGGCCAGTCCCTGCCTCTCCTTCTCCCACGTGTCCTTCTGCGTTGACCGGTGAGCGCGTCCCGCCTTCAGTTCCTCGCGGGCGAGGGCCAGTTGTTTCAGCAGTTGCCCGTTCGTCTCGACCAGGGCCTCCTTTTCTCCGGCCGCTCCCTCTCTCTCCTTCCCATATCTCTCCACCTCCGCCGACCAATGAGCCTCTTTGAGTTCCAGTTGTTTCAGCAGTTGCCTATTCCTCTTGACCAAAGCCTCAATGTTCTCAGCCAATCCCTGCCTCGTCTTCCCCCATGCTTCTTCCTGCATTGACCAATGATCCTGTTTGGTTCTCAGATCCTGCTGGAGGATGTCTAGTTCGTTCAGCAGTCGCCCATTCTCCCTGACCAAAGCCTCATTCTTGTCAGCCAGTCCCTGCAGTTGCTCCTGTGGTCGCAGATCCGTCTCGGCCACGGTGGCGGCGGCTGCCTCGTCTCCGACAGGTCTCTTGGTCTTCAGTCCCTCACGGAAGCGCTCCAGTTGTTCCAGCAGTCGCCCATTCCTCTTGACCAAAGCCTCATTTTCGTCAGCTAGTCCCTGCCCCTCCTTCCCCCATGTTTCCTTCTGCATTGACCAATGATCCTGTTTGGTCCTCAGATCCTGCTGGAGGATGTCTAGTTCGTTCAGCAGTCGCCCATTCTCCTCGACCAAAGCCTCATTGTTGTCAGCCAATCCCTGCCCCTCCCTCTCCCACGCCTCCTTCTGCGTTGACCAATCAGCATGTCTGGCCCACAGATCCACAGATCCTTTCAGCAGTTGGCCGTTCTTCTCGACCAGCGCCTCGTTCTCGTCGGCCAGTCGGCGAATCACCTCGCCCCACTTGTCCCGCGTCATTACCGAATACGCGTCCGTGGTCCTCGGCCCCGTCTGGGCGCGATGCGGTTGGTTCTGTTGTCCTGTCCAAGAAAACATTCTCTTCGGCTATATTCCCGCGGCCTTGTCTCTCTAGGAAACCGTCCTAACTGCGGAAAAGTTCAGATCTTCTCAAAAGAATATTCTCCCCACACGGAACCTCCGGAACACACTCTGTTAAATACTGTTCCAACGGAGGGTCATCCTCTGACCACGTCGTCACAGGATCATCAGCCATATCCATATATGGAGTTTCCATGTTGGCCACGCCCTAAATATGGAGGATATTTGGTCAGAGCGGAATGCATCAGTCGGTCAATGACGCACGAGCTAAACGCATCAGTCAAGCTTCAAGCTTAACCACTACAACTCTATATGTTAGAGCCATTTTCTATTTATGATGATTTATATTTATTCTGATTATTATTGCCTGCTTTATGATATGTATTTATTTTGTGGTCATTTAAATTATTATAATTACGCTATGAATTTGATGGACTGAATGGAGGTTTCCCCTCCCCTTTTGAGAAAGGATATCTAGGTGCTAGGCACCTGGTGACAGATAGGTGACTCCCTGCTGGGAGATAGAATGGACTCCCTGCTGGGAGAGAATGTGGCATAGACGGGGAAGCTCACAGTTTGTTGACCGCGCTCACAGGCTCTTTATTGTTTTATTTGAATACAAGTTTATGTTATGTGACGGAGAAATAAATATGATTTGTTCTGACAAAACAATCCGATCTCCGTGTGTATTTTAATCTACAAGAGGAGAGGCGACGCGAGTTATACAGCAACAATAGACTGGAACACCACCCCGACAAACCAGTGGCCTTATTTGTTTGTTAAGAAAGGCCACGATACTATACATTTAGGCCATTTGGAAATAGCAGATCTACAAGCTCACGATGCGTTGCGAGACATTGTGAGCTTGTAGATCGGACCAATGCTAACCAATGGCATGTCAGTCCAGGCTCTGGATAGGGTCCACGTTAGCCAATTTATTGATCACACCTGATCAATCCTAGATCTCCATATATGGAGCTGGCATGTTCTGACATCTGCATATAGAGTTCATATTAGGGCGTGCCTGACAAATGACTCCATATATGGGCATAGAAGGGACACAGACATTAATAACTGGGTGGGGCATTCATTTACAACTTGCATCGTTCCAAGTAGGCCAGTGCCCGACGGACACCACTCTAGTGATATTAATCCATTCTGAACGGGAACCCATTTTGGTGTTATAGCATCATGTCATGCTTTAGCTATTGAAAAATAGCAGATCTACAAGCTCGGTGGCGCGCTACGAGCTTGTAGATCTGCTATTTTTGAAAAATCGAAGAACGACTGACATTTTTATAGAATCTGATCTCAGGTCAGAATGGGTTATAATCAGACCAGTGTGTGTCCAGTGGAAACCTCGTATGAATCTGATCTCAGGTCAGAATGGGTTAAAGGAAGTGATTCAATGCCAACACAGTACTGTAGTTGCCATGGAGACAGTTAGTGGAGTCAGCCCGCTGGTTAACCCATGCTGTGAACTGTCACACAATGTGTGTGTGTGTGTGTGTGTGTGTGTGTGTGTGTGTGTGTGTGTGTGTGTGTGTGTGTGTGTGTGTGTGTGTGTGTGTGTGTGTGTGTGTGTGTGTGTGTGTGTGTGTGTGTGTGTGTGTGTGTGTGTGTGTGTGTGTGTGTGTGTGTGCGAGAGAGAGAGAGACAGACAGAGAGAGACGTGTACTGTAGCGGGGCACTTTCTGTCATAATTATAGCATTGCATGGTGGTAACACAGTGTGACTGCCCCTGCTTCGGACCACGTGCGTGCGTGCGTGCGTGCGTGCGTGCGTGCGTGCGTGCGTGCGTGCGTGCGTGCGTGCGTGCGTGCGTGCGTGCGTGCGTGCGTGCGTGCGTGCGTGCGTGCGTGCGTGTCTGGCCTCTGAGAGTCACTGAATACCTGCATCAGCAGCAGTGTTGTTTTCGTCGACTAAAACTAAGACGAAAAATATTCGTCGACTACCTTTTTCCACTGCCGAAAACTAAATGGAAACTAAATGAAAACTATGCAATGATGACTAAAACTAAGACTAAATATACTGACAATTTCGTCGACAAATAAAAACTAGACTAAAATGTTAGGAAGGGACTAGTGGACAACAGATCCAGTATAAGTCATTTTACACTTGGTTGCTCACAACGCGTCGCGTTGCGACGCGTTGTGAGCTTGTAGATCTGCTATTTTTAGCAAGTGTGAAATATGTCATTTAGACAGCATCAAGCCCCGCCAAAATACATTTTAGTCGACTAAATCCACCGTAGATTTAGTCGACTAACATCCTATGACATTTAGTCGACTAAAACTAGACTAACACTAAGACATTCCAGGTGACTAAAATGTGACTAAAACTAAAACTAAAAATAGAAATTTGCTGCCAAAAACAACACTGCCCTAGGGGTCCAGACGGTTGAGCTAACCGTCTGGACCGAGTGGTGGATTCTTCAGCCACAATGGGTCTGGTTCTGGTTCTGGTTCCGCAGGCTCCACCTGGGCAACGCTATATAGGCTATAACCCATTCTGACCTGAGACCAGATTCTAAAAAATGTCAGTCGTTCTTCGATTTTTTTCAAAAATAGCAGACCTACAAGCTCATAGCGCGCCACTCGGTGGCGCGCTATGAGCTTGTAGATCTGCTATTTTTCAATAGCTAAAGCATAACATGATGCTATATAACACCAAAATGGGTTCCCGTTCAGAATGGGTTAAAACGTTGCAACCGCTTGTCGTATACTGTACGTGTTCAAAACATATTCCAAAGTGGTGGTCACAACATCACAACAACAACAGTGGAGGAGGAATGTGTCCCTTTTTATGTCCATATATGGAGTTCTTTGTCAGGCATGCCCAAATATGGAGTCTATATATTATGCAGACGTCAAAAGGATGTCAGCTCCATAATATGGACCCTGTGCACGGGCCGGTCCATGTCCAGAGCCCTGACTGACAGAGGCCCACGGGCCCATGTCCAGAGCCCTGACTGACAGAGGCCCACGGGCCCATGTCCAGAGCCCTGACTGACAGAGGCCCACGGGCCCATGTCCAGAGCCCTGACTGACAGAGGTCCATGTCCAGAGCCCTGACTGACAGAGGTCCATGTCCAGAGCCCTGACTGACAGAGGCCCACGGGCCCATGTCCAGAGCCCTGACTGACAGAGGTCCATGTCCAGAGCCCTGACTGACAGAGGTCCATGTCCAGAGCCCTGACTGACAGAGGCCCACGGGCCCATGTCCAGAGCCCTGACTGACAGAGGTCCATGTCCAGAGCCCTGACTGACAGAGGCCCACGGGCCGGCCCATGTCCAGAGCCCTGACTGACAGAGGCCCACGGCCCGGTCCATGTCCAGAACCCTGACTGACAGAGGCCTTTCTGTGGCGGTTCTGGACAACCGTGCAGGGTCCGACCGACTCGACACCGGGCACTGCCCCCCCCTAGTGGTGGGGTGTGGGCACTGCACCCCCCTAGTGGTGGGGTGGGGGCACTGCACCCCCTAGTGGTGGGGTGGGGGCACTGCACCCCCTAGTGGTGGGGTGGGGGCACTGCACCCCCTAGTGGTGGGGTGGGGACACTGCCCCCCCTAGTGGTGGGGTGGGGACACTGCCCCCCCTAGTGGTGGGGTGGGGACACTGCACCCCCTAGTGGTGGGGTGGGGACACTGCACCCCCTAGTGGTGGGGGTGTGGAACGCGTGTGTCACATTTGATAGCCGGTGGGGCGAACGGTGCTCGCGGTTGTATGTGTCTGTTATGTTGTCTGTTGTATGTGTCTGTGTTGTATGTGTCTGTTATGTTGACTGTTGTGTGTGTCTGTGTTGTATGTGTCTGTTATGTTGTCTGTTGTATGTGTCTGCGGCACATTGTGTATTTTCACAATTTTAGGATGTTATTGTGTGTTAATAATGATATGATGTTGAAAAAGGAACGGATTTGGACCCGACATATTTTGATGTGTTCAGGCACAGAGACAACACACACACACACTCACACACACTCACACACACACACTCACACGCACACACACACTCACACACACACACACACACACGACACACACACGCACGCCTATATGAATGTCATTATGTTATTGTGTGTGTTCTCTTTGTCCGTGTGACTCTGCAGGACATTGTTGTTGTCACCCTGGCTCTCATCATGATGACATCATCTCACTGTGTTTTTACTGCACTTTTCATTTCATTTCATTTCATTTTCATCACTCTGTCTGCCTTTCATATCCAGTGCCTGCGTCCAGACACTATCGTTTGTCATCAACGCTACACTGTGGGTGTGTGTGTGTGTGTGCGTGTGTGTGTGTGTGTGTGTGCGTGTGCGTGTGTGTGTGTGTGCGTGTGTGTGTCGTGTGTGTGTGCACGCGAGCGTGTGTGACTGAATTATCATCACATGTATTCCCTGTCATTGTGTTTTCCGCAGATCCAATTTGAGTCGCATTTGCATCCAGACAATTGCACTGTATTGTCAGAGCTCAGCGATCACATGCTGTGCTGTGCGTGCACACACGTGCGCGTGCTTTGTGTTATGTGTGTGTATACGGTGTGGTGCGGTGCGGTGCGTGTTTGCGTGCGTGTGTGTGTGCGTGCGTGTGTGCGTGCGTGTGTGCGTGCGTGTGTGCGTGCGTGCGCACTAATCATATTGTCTCTGTAAGGTAGTGGAAGCCTCATATGTCCAAGACTGTTAGTCTGTCATCATCAGGATAATGGGAATTCAAAAAGCATCGTCTCTAGCAGATCTACAAGCTCAATACCTGTCTTCTTTTGCTGTTTCTGTGTGATGTTGTATAGTGTGAGATCAACTATACCGTATAGTGTCGGGCCTAGTTCATTTACCAAAGAAACACAACAAGGATAATAATAAGTGGTTTCACAACACCAGTGTTGTTTTCGTCGACTAAAACTAAGACGAAAAATGTTCGTGGAACACACATACAGCCTATAGGAAACACATACAGCCTATAGGAAACACATACAGCCTATGGGAAACACATACAGCCTATAGGAAACACATACAGCCTATAGGAAACACATACAGCCTATAGGAAACACATACAGCCTATAGGAAACACATACAGCCTATGGGAAACACATACAGCCTATGGGAAACACATACAGCCTATAGGAAACACATACAGCCTATGGGAAACACATACAGCCTATGGGAAACACATACAGCCTATAGGAAACACATACAGCCTATGGGAAACACATACAGCCTATGGGAAACACATACAGCCTATAGGAAACACATACAGCCTATGGGAAACACATACAGCCTATAGGAAACACATACAGCCTATGGGAAACACATACAGCCTATGGGAAACACATACAGCCTATGGGAAACACATACAGCCTATGGGAAACACATACAGCCTATGGGAAACACATACAGCCTATAGGAAACACATACAGCCTATAGGAAACACATACAGCCTATGGGAAACACATACAGCCTATAGGAAACACATACAGCCTATAGGAAACACATACAGCCTATGGGAAACACATACAGCCTATAGGAAACACATACAGCCTATAGGAAACACATACAGCCTATAGGAAACACATACAGCCTATAGGAAACACATACAGCCTATAGGAAACACATACAGCCTATAGGAAACACATACAGCCTATAGGAAACACATACAGCCTATAGGAAACACATACAGCCTATAGGAAACACATACAGCCTATGGGAAACACATACAGCCTATGGGAAACACATACAGCCTATGGGAAACACATACAGCCTATAGGAAACACATACAGCCTATAGGAAACACATACAGCCTATAGGAAACACATACAGCCTATAGGAAACACATACAGCCTAGGAAACACATACAGCCTATGGGAAACACATACAGCCTATGGGAAACACATACAGCCTATAGGAAACACATACAGCCTATAGGAAACACATACAGCCTATAGGAAACACATACAGCCTATGGGAAACACATACAGCCTATAGGAAACACATACAGCCTATAGGAAACACATACAGCCTATAGGAAACACATACAGCCTATAGGAAACACATACAGCCTATAGGAAACACATACAGCCTATAGGAAACACATACAGCCTATGGGAAACACATACAGCCTATAGGAAACACATACAGCCTATGGGAAACATATACAGCCTATGGGAAACACATACAGCCTATGGGAAACACATACAGCCTATGGGAAACACATACAGCCTATAGGAAACACATACAGCCTATGGGAAACACATACAGCCTATGGGAAACACATACAGCCTATGGGAAACACATACAGCCTATGGGAAACACATACAGCCTATAGGAAACACATACACACATACAGCCTATGGGAAACACATACAGCCTATAGGAAACACATACAGCCTATAGGAAACACATACAGCCTATAGGAAACACATACAGCCTATAGGAAACACATACAGCCTATGGGAAACACATACAGCCTATGGGAAACACATACAGCCTATGGGAAACACATACAGCCTATGGGAAACACATACAGCCTATAGGAAACACATACAGCCTATGGGAAACACATACAGCCTATGGGAAACACATACAGCCTATGGGAAACACATACAGCCTATGGGAAACACATACAGCCTATGGGAAACACATACAGCCTATGGGAAACACATACAGCCTATGGGAAACACATACAGCCTATAGGAAACACATACAGCCTATGGGAAACACATACAGCCTATAGGAAACACATACAGCCTATGGGAAACACATACAGCCTATAGGAAACACATACAGCCTATAGGAAACACATACAGCCTATAGGAAACACATACAGCCTATGGGAAACACATACAGCCTATGGGAAACACATACAGCCTATGGGAAACACATACAGCCTATGGGAAACACATACAGCCTATAGGAAACACATACAGCCTATGGGAAACACATACAGCCTATAGGAAACACATACAGCCTATAGGAAACACATACAGCCTATAGGAAACACATACAGCCTATGGGAAACACATACAGCCTATGGGAAACACATACAGCCTATGGGAAACACATACAGCCTATAGGAAACACATACAGCCTATAGGAAACACATACAGCCTATGGGAAACACATACAGCCTATGGGAAACACATACAGCCTATGGGAAACACATACAGCCTATAGGAAACACATACAGCCTATAGGAAACACATACAGCCTATGGGAAACACATACAGCCTATAGGAAACACATACAGCCTATAGGAAACACATACAGCCTATAGGAAACACATACAGCCTATAGGAAACACATACAGCCTATAGGAAACACATACAGCCTATAGGAAACACATACAGCCTATAGGAAACACATACAGCCTATGGGAAACACATACAGCCTATAGGAAACACATACAGCCTATGGGAAACACATACAGCCTATGGGAAACACATACAGCCTATAGGAAACACATACAGCCTATAGGAAACACATACAGCCTATAGGAAACACATACAGCCTATGGGAAACACATACAGCCTATGGGAAACACATACAGCCTATGGGAAACACATACAGCCTATGGGAAACACATACAGCCTATAGGAAACACATACAGCCTATAGGAAACACATACAGCCTATAGGAAACACATACAGCCTATAGGAAACACATACAGCCTATGGGAAACACATACAGCCTATGGGAAACACATACAGCCTATAGGAAACACATACAGCCTATGGGAAACACATACAGCCTATAGGAAACACATACAGCCTATAGGAAACACATACAGCCTATAGGAAACACATACAGCCTATGGGAAACACATACAGCCTATGGGAAACACATACAGCCTATGGGAAACACATACAGCCTATAGGAAACACATACAGCCTATAGGAAACACATACAGCCTATGGGAAACACATACAGCCTATAGGAAACACGTACAGCCTATGGGAAACACATACAGCCTATGGGAAACACATACAGCCTATAGGAAACACATACAGCCTATAGGAAACACATACAGCCTATAGGAAACACATACAGCCTATGGGAAACACATACAGCCTATGGGAAACACATACAGCCTATAGGAAACACATACAGCCTATAGGAAACACATACAGCCTATAGGAAACACATACAGCCTATGGGAAACACATACAGCCTATAGGAAACACATACAGCCTATAGGAAACACATACAGCCTATAGGAAACACATACAGCCTATAGGAAACACATACAGCCTATAGGAAACACATACAGCCTATAGGAAACACATACAGCCTATAGGAAACACATACAGCCTATAGGAAACACATACAGCCTATGGGAAACACATACAGCCTATAGGAAACACATACAGCCTATGGGAAACATATACAGCCTATGGGAAACACATACAGCCTATAGGAAACACATACAGCCTATAGGAAACACATACAGCCTATAGGAAACACATACAGCCTATGGGAAACATATACAGCCTATGGGAAACACATACAGCCTATGGGAAACAGGTGAATATCTCCCGTTGTTTTTTCGATCGGCTCTAGAGTGTTTTGGCTACATCTAGCTACATTTAGCTGCTCTAAATGGCCGGGCGCTCAGATTTAATGGATTAAATAACCCCGGGCGTTGTGCATCAGATGATTTATGGCCGACAGTAATGTAAACACACAACATTTCTACAAGTCTCTTCCTCCTTCACTTCAACATGCTAACTCTCTTTCAACCTGTTTGTCATTCTATCTGTGTATGTGGGTGTGCGTGTGCATGTGTGCATGTGTGCATGTGTGTGCATGTGTGTACATGTGCGTGCGTGCGTGTGTGCATGTGCGTGCGTGCGTGCGTGCGTGCTCAGAGGGATGATTAATGTGTTCATAATGAGAGTCATATTGGGTTTCATGCTTTGGTTCATATTCTACATCCAGAGGTAGATGTCCGTGAAGAGATCTGATCATGAAACCTAAAGCGCTACGATTTAATGAATACAATTTGATTTGGTCCAATCTCTGTCAGTCCAAAGACTATGACTAAACTGAAATAGAAATTTGCTGCCAAAAACAACACTGTAACTTACATAATCTGACAAGGTGCTTTGCTGTTAGGGTTAGGTTAGGGTTTGAGGTACGGTGGTAGAGTATATGTTAATACAACTAGACCAGTACATTTATATAGTATATGATATAACTTACATAATCTGAAAAGGTGCTTTGCTGTTAGGGTTAGGTTAGGGTTTGAGGTACGGTGGTAGAGTATGTTAATACAACTAGAAAGCAGTTCCTGTAGAAACTGCGTGGGCTCGCGTAAAATGCTTTGTATAAAGTTATTGCCGTGTCAAGTTTGAAACTCGGGGACCGGAGTAATGGTGTTACCATTGGTGGTAAAAAAGTTAAAAAGTATAAAAAGTATAAAACTTTGTAAAAAAACAAAAAACAAGCATAAATAACTGCAAAGAGCTGAACAGTTTGAAGTTTGAACTAAATTTCTAGTATAAAGTATGCGGAAGTAGTTAGGTGCCAAAAAAACGGCGGAATAAAGAAGAAGAAGAAGCGGCGGAATAAATATAGACTGGCAACTAGAAAGCAGTTCCTGTAGAAACTGCGTGGGCTCGCGTAAAATGCTTTGTATAAAGTTATTGCCGTGTCAAGTTTGAAACTCGGGGACCGGAGTAATGGTGTTACCATTGGTGGTCTAAATCCATAATCAAAATTTCGGGACTGTAGCATAATTTGTAAACAAAAGTAGAAAATGCATTCAAGCTGAAGTAAAAGTAAAAAAAAAGTATGAAAATTTGTAAAAACTATAGTTTAAGCAGAATAAAGTATGTGGAAGTTGTAGAAGTGTTTTTAAAAGTTTTTCTTTAAATTGAAGTGTTTTCTTTTTAAGTAAAAAAAAAAAAAAAGGGTTTTCTTTTTAAGTTTTCATTTTTTTCATTTTTTTCATTTGTTTTCATTTTTTATTTTTTATTTTATTTTTTATTTTATTTTATTTTTTTATTTATTTTTATTTTTGTGCTCGCTGTGGCGAGCCCACAACTAGACCAGTACATTTATATAGTATATGATATAACTTACATAATCTGAAAAGGTGCTTTGCTGTTAGGGTTAGGTTAGGGTTTGAGGTACGGTGGTAGAGTATATGTTAATACAACTAGACCAGTACATTTATATAGTATATGATATAACTTACATAATCTGAAAAGGTGCTTTGCTGTTAGGGTTAGGTTAGGGTTTGAGGTACGGTGGTAGAGTATATGTTAATACAACTAGACCAGTACATTTATATAGTATATGATATAACTTACATATAATCTGAAAAGGTGCTGTTAGGGTTAGGTTAGGGTTTGAGGTACGGTGGTAGAGTATATGTTAATACAACTAGACCAGTACATTTATATAGTATAATGATATAACTTACATATAATCTGAAAAGGTGCTGTTAGGGTTAGGTTAGGGTTTGAGGTACGATGGTAGAGTATATGTTAATACAACTAGACTCATGTTCCTATACTCTGGACACAGTAAAATCTTTGGTGATATATTATTTATCCAGTTGTAACTGTGAGAGTGTTCAAATGGAACCAAACGGACCCTTAGGGGACATATCTGTGCACACGGTTAAAGTCAAATTAAAACTGCACATTTTATTATATGCTGTTTCTGATCACTTTAAAATGTTCACTGCCAACCTTTGTATTCCACATGTGTCGCCTAACCCTTGCGTTATCTCTCTCTCTCTCTCTCTCTCTCTCTCTCTCTCTCTCTCTCTCTCTCTCTCTCTCTCTCTCTCTCTCTCTCTCTCTCTCTCTCTCTCTCTCTCTCTCTCTCTCTCTCTCTCTCTCTCTCTCTCTCTCTCTCTCTCTCTCTCTCTCTCTCTCTCTGCTGTCTCCCTTGCTCGCTCGCCCTCTCAGTGATTGGTGTCATATTAAATTCCCTCCACTAGAAATGTCAAGTTTATCTCATTGTCTTCCTAGTGTGACATTCTCTTCCTAATGTGATACCATGTGCACGCACGCACGCACGCACGCACGCACACACACAGTCAATCCAGATAATGACATGCCAGGCACTTTGTCTGTGCAGGGGCTCATGGTTTGACAGATAGAGTGTGAGCGTGCGTGCGTGCGTGCGTGCGTGCGTGCGTGCGTGCGTGCGTGCGTGCTGGACTGTTTCACTTACTGTGACACACTGTCGTTGACACAATGACACACCGGAGCAGATGAGCTTCACTAAGACAGTTCATTCCACACGCACGCAGGCAGGCAGGCAAGGCAGGCAAGGCAGGCAAGGCAGGCAGGCAGGCAGGCAGGCAGGCAGACAGACAGACAGACAGACAGACAGGCAGGCAGGCAGGCAGGCAGGCAGGCAGGCAGGCAGGCAGACAGGCAGGCAGGCAGGCAGACAGACCATCTGGGCCGGGCCACAAAGCTGTGTGGAAGAAGAAGCGTCCTTGACTCAGAGACGTGTCAGATACATCAGGAGGAGATGTTAGTAGCGTAGCGGGGGGTGATATGAGGTGAGGACACAGGGCGAGAGACCATGATGAATTAAGGAGAGATAACCAGAGAGAGAGGGGGGGGGGGGCTGGGGAGGTGATGAATGATTAAATAAATTAGAATCAGAAAGAAAGAAAGAAAGAAAGAAAGAAAGAAATATAGCTGCAAGCAGCGATAAGATCAATATGCACAAATAAGACTCACGGGCTGAGTTGTCGGTAACCGGATTTGAACACACAACCTTGTGGTGGAAGGGTGAGAGCTCTACTGACTGAGCTACATGGAGACAATCAGTGACTACGACGTAAACAGGGAAATCATTCAGTGTGTTTGATAACAATCGTGTGTCCTCGTTTTGGGCATATGTCATTATCCATTACTACGGTGTGTTCGCCGTTCATGTTTTCACGTACAAAGTTCTCTTCCACTGGAATTTCAGAGACATGGTCCATGCATTGTGTGTGGAACGTTTCACACAAATTGCTCAAAAATCCAGGCAGAAAATCAGGTATAAGCATTTTTTTAAACTGCTCAAAATGGCGGAAGATCTGAGGGCGGAGCTTACTTGTCAAAGTGACAGATGTGTTCCCCCTGAGTCACGGAACATGTTGAAACAAGTGCCATTCATTTTGGCCAAAAAGGTTATGACTGTTTCATTTTCAAAAAATTGCTATAGCGCCCCCCTTTGGCCAATTGGAGTAAGACCGCTTTCAGTGCTATTTGGCATGACCCTCTACTATACTGTAAAGTGACATAAGCATAATTATGACGCTGCATGTATGTATTAGAGGCAGAAGAATATTTTAAAATAAAAAAAAATAAAAAAAAATGTACTACGATTTCTTGTCCGTATGGGTCAAAGTTCACGTGTAGAAGTTGTCCATATGGGTCAAAGGTCACGTGTAGAAGTTGTCCGTATGGGTCAAAGTTCACGTGTAGAAGTTGTCCGTATGGGTCAAAGTTCACGTGTAGAAGTTGTCCGTATAGGTCAAAGTTCACGTGTAGAAGTTGTCCGTATGGGTCAAAGGTCACGTGTAGAAGTTGTCCGTATGGGTCAAAGGTCACGTGTAGAAGTTGTCCGTATGGGTCAAAGTTCACGTGTAGAAGTTGTCCGTATGGGTCAAAGGTCACGTGTAGAAGTTGTCCGTATGGGTCAAAGGTCACGTGTAGAAGTTGTCCGTATGGGTCAAAGTTCACGTGTAGAAGTTGTCCGTATGGGTCAAAGGTCACGTGTAGAAGTTGTCCGTATAGGTCAAAGGTCACGTGTAGAAGTTGTCCGTATGGGTCAAAGGTCACGTGTAGAAGTTGTCCATATGGGTCAAAGTTCACGTGTAGAAGTTGTCCGTATGGGTCAAAGGTCACGTGTAGAAGTTGTCCGTATGGGTCAAAGGTCACGTGTAGAAGTTGTCCGTATGGGTCAAAGTTCACGTGTAGAAGTTGTCCGTATAGGTCAAAGTTCACGTGTAGAAGTTGTCCGTATGGGTCAAAGGTCACGTGTAGAAGTTGTCCGTATGGGTCAAAGGTCACGTGTAGAAGTTGTCCGTATGGGTCAAAGTTCACGTGTAGAAGTTGTCCGTATGGGTCAAAGGTCACGTGTAGAAGTTGTCCGTATGGGTCAAAGTTCACGTGTAGAAGTTGTCCGTATGGGTCAAAGTTCACGTGTAGAAGTTGTCCGTATGGGTCAAAGGTCACGTGTAGAAGTTGTCCGTATAGGTCAAAGTTCACGTGTAGAAGTTGTCCGTATAGGTCAAAGTTCACGTGTAGAAGTTGTCCGTATGGGTCAAAGTTCACGTGTAGAAGTTGTCCGTATGGGTCAAAGTTCACGTGTAGAAGTTGTCCGTATAGGTCAAAGTTCACGTGTAGAAGTTGTCCGTATGGGTCAAAGTTCACATGTAGAAGTTGTCCGTATGGGTCAAAGGTCACGTGTAGAAGTTGTCCGTATGGGTCAAAGGTCACGTGTAGAAGTTGTCCGTATAGGTCAAAGTTCACGTGTAGAAGTTGTCCGTATGGGTCAAAGTTCACGTGTAGAAGTTGTCCGTATAGGTCAAAGTTCACGTGTAGAAGTTGTCCGTATGGGTCAAAGTTCACGTGTAGAAGTTGTCCGTATAGGTCAAAGGTCACGTGTAGAAGTTGTCCGTATGGGTCAAAGGTCACGTGTAGAAGTTGTCCGTATGGGTCAAAGGTCACGTGTAGAAGTTGTCCGTATGGGTCAAAGTTCACGTGTAGAAGTTGTCCGTATGGGTCAAAGGTCACGTGTAGAAGTTGTCCGTATGGGTCAAAGTTCACGTGTAGAAGTTGTCCGTATGGGTCAAAGTTCACGTGTAGAAGTTGTCCGTATGGGTCAAAGGTCACGTGTAGAAGTTGTCCATATGGGTCAAAGTTCACGTGTAGAAGTTGTCCATATGGGTCAAAGTTCACGTGTAGAAGTTGTCCGTATGGGTCAAAGTTCACGTGTAGAAGTTGTCCATATGGGTCAAAGTTCACGTGTAGAAGTTGTCCATATGGGTCAAAGTTCACGTGTAGAAGTTGTCCATATGGGTCAAAGTTCACGTGTAGAAGTTGTCCGTATGGGTCAAAGGTCACGTGTAGAAGTTGTCCATATGGGTCAAAGTTCACGTGTAGAAGTTGTCCGTATGGGTCAAAGTTCACGTGTAGAAGTTGTCCGTATGGGTCAAAGTTCACGTGTAGAAGTTGTCCGTATGGGTCAAAGGTCACGTGTAGAAGTTGTCCGTATGGGTCAAAGTTCACGTGTAGAAGTTGTCCATATGGGTCAAAGTTCACGTGTAGAAGTTGTCCGTATGGGTCAAAGTTCACGTGTAGAAGTTGTCCGTATGGGTCAAAGTTCACGTGTAGAAGTTGTCCGTATGGGTCAAAGGTCACGTGTAGAAGTTGTCCGTATGGGTCAAAGGTCACGTGTAGAAGTTGTCCGTATGGGTCAAAGTTCACGTGTAGAAGTTGTCCGTATAGGTCAAAGTTCACGTGTAGAAGTTGTCCGTATGGGTCAAAGGTCACGTGTAGAAGTTGTCCGTATGGGTCAAAGGTCACGTGTAGAAGTTGTCCATATGGGTCAAAGTTCACGTGTAGAAGTTGTCCGTATGGGTCAAAGTTCACGTGTAGAAGTTGTCCATATGGGTCAAAGTTCACGTGTAGAAGTTGTCCATATGGGTCAAAGTTCACGTGTAGAAGTTGTCCATATGGGTCAAAGTTCACGTGTAGAAGTTGTCCGTATGGGTCAAAGGTCACGTGTAGAAGTTGTCCATATGGGTCAAAGTTCACGTGTAGAAGTTGTCCGTATGGGTCAAAGTTCACGTGTAGAAGTTGTCCGTATGGGTCAAAGTTCACGTGTAGAAGTTGTCCGTATGGGTCAAAGGTCACGTGTAGAAGTTGTCCGTATGGGTCAAAGTTCACGTGTAGAAGTTGTCCATATGGGTCAAAGTTCACGTGTAGAAGTTGTCCGTATGGGTCAAAGTTCACGTGTAGAAGTTGTCCGTATGGGTCAAAGTTCACGTGTAGAAGTTGTCCGTATGGGTCAAAGGTCACGTGTAGAAGTTGTCCGTATGGGTCAAAGGTCACGTGTAGAAGTTGTCCGTATGGGTCAAAGTTCACGTGTAGAAGTTGTCTGTATGGGTCAAAGTTCACGTGTAGAAGTTGTCCGTATGGGTCAAAGTTCACGTGTAGAAGTTGTCCGTATGGGTCAAAGTTCACGTGTAGAAGTTGTCCGTATAGGTCAAAGTTCACGTGTAGAAGTTGTCCGTATGGGTCAAAGGTCACGTGTAGAAGTTGTCCGTATGGGTCAAAGGTCACGTGTAGAAGTTGTCCGTATGGGTCAAAGGTCACGTGTAGAAGTTGTCCGTATAGGTCAAAGTTCACGTGTAGAAGTTGTCCGTATGGGTCAAAGTTCACGTGTAGAAGTTGTCCGTATGGGTCAAAGTTCACGTGTAGAAGTTGTCCACTTTCACCTCCCTCCTTAAACCCCCTCCCCCCACTCAACCTTCATCCCTCACTGCTGATGTTTTTGTCAACTACTTCGAGAAGAAGGTTGATGATATCAGCAGCTCCTTTCCTCCCCTCCCACATAAAGTAGCATCCGACTCAACCAACACTAACCCCAACATACCATGCATGTCCTCCTTCTCTCCTCTTTCCCCAGACGAGGTTCTACAACTAGTGACATCCTCTAGACCCACCACCTGCCCTCTTGACCCTGTCCCGTCTCCAATCTTCCAAACCATCGCACCTGATCTGCTCCCCTTCATCACCTCCATCATCAACACCTCAGTAACCTCAGGCTGCGTCCCATCTGCCCTCAAGTCAGCCAGAGTAACACCACTCATCAAAAAACCAACCCTTGACCCTTCAGATGTCAAGAACTACAGACCGGTATCACTCCTTTCATTTATTTCTAAAACCATTGAACGTGTCGTCTCCAAACAGCTCTCTCTCCATCTCTCACAGAACAACCTGCTGGATCCCAACCAGTCCGGATTCAAGAAGGCCCACTCCACAGAAACTGCCCTGCTGGCAGTCACAGAAGCACTACATGCTGCCCAAGCTGCTTCCCACTCTGCAGTACTGATTCTCCTAGACCTATCAGCAGCATTTGACACAGTGAACCACCAGCTGCTCCTAGACACCCTAGCGGAGCTAGGCATCGCTGGAACGGCACTAAAGTGGTTCTCCTCCTACCTCACCGACCGGACCTACCAGGTTTCCTGGAAAGGTCTGTTATCATCCCCCCGAACCCTCCAAACTGGGGTCCCACAGGGATCTGTACTTGGTCCCCTCCTTTTCTCACTGTACACTAAATCCCTTGGCACTATCATCTCTGCCCACAATATATCCTATCACTGCTACGCCGATGACACACAACTGTTCCTATCCTTCCCCCCCTCTACCACTCAGGTGGAAGAGCGCATCACTGCATGCCTGGCTGACATCTCACAGTGGATGTCCTCCAACCATCTCAAGCTGAACCCAGACAAGACTGAGCTTCTCTTCTTCCCAGCTAAGTCCTGCCCTATGCGGGAGCTAACTATTTCCGTAGACAACGCCCTGGTAACGTCTGTCCCAACAGCCAGGAATCTTGGTGTTGTCCTGGACAGTCAGCTCTCGTTCAAACCTCACATCACAGCTGTCACTCGATCCTGTAGGTTCACACTCTATAACATACGACGAATTAGACCGTTCCTCACCCAGGAATCAGCCCAGCTCCTAATCCAGACAACAGTCTTATCAAAACTCGACTACTGTAACTCCCTCCTTACTGGCCTACCAGCATGTGCACTTAAGCCTCTCCAGCTGATCCAAAATGCAGCAGCTCGCTTGGTCTTCAACCAGCCAAAATTCTCACATGTCTCCCCCCTGCTCCGCTCCCTCCACTGGCTCCCGGTCGCTGCCCGCACAGAATACAAAACTCTGATGCTGGCATTCAAAGCAACCAAAGGTATGGCTCCCCCATATCTTACAAGTATGATTGAACCCTACAAACCCTCCCGCGCACTCAGATCAGCCAACGCAGGGAAGCTGGAAGTACCCTCACTAAAAACGCCGGGACAACGCTCCACACGTCCCAAACTCTTCTCCCTTCTGGCTCCAAAACTGTGGAATGCACTTCCCATTGCAGTCAGAACTGCAGCATCACTCCCAATCTTCCGCCGTAGCCTGAAAACCCACCTTTTCAGACTCCATCA
Source organism: Protomyctophum parallelum (assembly GCF_964188405.1). NCBI lineage: Eukaryota > Metazoa > Chordata > Actinopteri > Myctophiformes > Myctophidae > Protomyctophum > Protomyctophum parallelum. The sequence goes on along the minus strand of NC_139718.1, from coordinate 3,170,446 downwards.
TGGCCCTTAGCACTTACCCTAAACCCTTAGATAGCATTTCTGTTGGATTATATAGCATTTGATACAGACTTATAGCATGTTATGTAGACAGCACTGTAATTGTATTGTATGTAGTCATAGCACGCCATAGTACACATATATAGCATAGTAGTAAAGATGTATAGTTTATATGTATAGTGTATGTATAGTTTCACTATATAAATATTCCACTGTTACTTTCTTAGCTTACGCATGTTTCATGATAAATGCTTTTTATGTGATGTATTCCCATGCTTTGTTCTTGCTTAAATGTAAGTCGCTCTGGATTAAGAGCGTCTGCTAAATGCCTAAATTGTAAATTGTAAATTGTCCGTATGGGTCAAAGTTCACGTGTAGACGTTTTCGTGCATTTTGATCAAAGATCCTGGGAGGAGATACATGTTAAATGTTTTTCATATAATTCAAAATGGCGGGTGATCTAAAGGTCAGAGGTCAAAAGTCAGAACATGAAAGTTGCTGGGCATGAGGAGACTCATATGTGTATCAAAGCGTCATTACCAACGGTCAAACGGTTCATGAGCTATTATGCACGTTCAACGTTTGCATTTCCAATTGAGTGCTATAGTGCCCTTGCTATGCCCTTATATGGGCAATTAGGCATAATATGGAGATCCGCTTAATGTCCAGAACATCCCATCTGACCGATGTGCACGCACATACGCACGCCCATAGATGGGCATAAACTGATGACATCAGCAGGGATGTCCATATGAGGACATGAAAGGGTCACGGACGGACGTGTATAACCAGGTGGGACATTTTTTGCATCCGTCTCAATAACCGATAATAACGCTAGAAGTCCAAACTTGGAGTGTGTATCGACGCGGAGGACCCGAGTGCGTGCGGCGCACTCCATATTTGGACGTCTCTGACACGCATCTCTGGGCATGCGGGCACGGATGACTCATGGTGACGTCACGGTGACGTCATGGTGACGTCATGGGTGACATAACAAACCATTAAACAACATTAAATGGCCGACCACTCACTGCACAACGCTCAGAGCAGCTGACTGAACTGAATGAGTCCACCGTGTTCCCACAGCTAGATCAATACAAATGGCTACTTCGTTCCTCAAGGCGCTGAGCGAGAGGATCTTTGGAGGGCCAGGAGAAGGAGCGACGACTCAGACCCTCCGAGAGACGGAGGAAAGCTGGTACGCTGAGTCTCCGGGAGAGGAATTCGAATCTCCGCCAGAGGAATTCGAATCTCCGCCAGAGGAATTCGAATGTCCGCCAGAGGAATTCGAATCTCCGCCAGAGGAATTCGAATGTCCACCAGAGGAATTCGTATCTCCACCAGAGGAATTCAAATCTCCGCCAGAGGAATTTGAATGTCCGCCAGAGGAATTCGAATGTCCACCAGAGGAATTCGAATGTCCGCCAGAGGAATTCGAATGTCCACCAGAGGAATTCGTATCTCCACCAGAGGAATTTGAATCTCCACCAGAGGAATTTGAATCTCCGCCAGAGGAATTCGAATGTCCACCAGAGGAATTCGAATGTCCACCAGAGGAATTGGAATCTCCGGAGTGGAGACGGCAGCGGAAGCAGCCGGACGACAAGATGTCGGGGACGAAGAGCGTCCGTCCCGCCGCGTCTTCACCGTCCCGACCCGCCAAGAGACAGAAGAAGAAGAAGCAGCAGCAGGACGTGACGGAGAACGACCCAGCGGAGCGGCGCTGGCGGCGGTCAGGAGGAGCGAACCGTCTCCTACGAAGCCCGGGCGGTCAACCTGCGCTGAGGAAATCCACCCGGCCAATCAGGAAGCCTGTAAAGCTGGACTTGTGACGAAACAACAAAATGTAGGCATGTCTCGTAAACCGTCCCGACACGTGGTTGACACCAGAGTAATAGAGTAAGAGAGTGGCGACACTATAGCGTTGACGCCCGTTGTAACAATGGAATGCGGAAGTGCTCATTCTATCTCAATGGGATAGTTCCAGCCATAGGAGCAATGTTTGGAACTATAGCCCATAGGCACCCGCTTTGTCTCAATGGGATAGTTCCAATGTATGGAACTATAGCCCATAGGCACCCCGCTTTGTCTCAATGGGATAATTCCAATGTTTGGAACTATAGCCCATAGGCACCCGCTTTGTCTCAATGGGATAGTTCCTAATGTTTGGAACTATAGCCCATAGGCACCCCGCTTTGTCGCAATGGGATAGTTCCAATGTTTGGAACTATAGTGTCGCTACTCTGCTACTCTACACTCTGGTTGACACATACTGTACTCTGCGTGAAACACACAGAGTACAGTCGGTCGGGTCAGTGGATCCAAAAGCAAACATTACCAGGCAAAAAAACTGAATTACTTAATTACTTAGCACTTAGTTAAAAGCACAGGCAGACTCTTCACATACAAATGTCAGAGCTGAATATGACATGCAGTAAATATGAAATAAATAAATAAATAAATAAATATGAAATATGTGACATTAAAAAAAAAGGTTTTGGAATTGTTCTTGTTTTTTCAGGTTTTCTAATCTCAATTGCACCCAAAAAACATGAACTTTTAACTAGATTTTCTGTGATCTGGGGTCAAACAGGTGCTCTGATTTGCCGGTAGTAAGTGACATCACTTACTGCAAATCCCATATATGTCAATGGGATTTGCCAGCAGATGTCACTGTTTCACTGTGTTGCCTGTTTTCATTGTAGCTCAAAAGGCCCAAAAAACCCCAAAGAAAACTTCAGACCACAGAAAATCCACTGAATGTTCAAAGTTCAGGTTTTTTGGGTGTAATTGAGGTCATAAAATCTAAAAGAAAAAAGAAAAAGAAATGAAAATGAATGTCATAAAACCTTTAAACATGTAGCTATAGGTGTAATGTTAGAGTCCACAGAAGTGAACCTTTCAAGCCTGTTTTCTCAACTCGCTGAAAGACATTACTCTATAAGCCATATCTACACAACCGGTGGGTCAAACTGAACAACCATTATGTCAATTTGAAGCTATGATTCCCTGCTTTCATACGACATGAAAAAACTAAAATAAAAATAAAATCCAATGGGAGTCTCTCAGTCAAATTTGGTCACAAATGTCAGAGCTGAATATGACATACAGTAAATATGAAATAAATGCTTAAACATGTAGCTATAGGTGTAATGTTAGAGACCACAGAAGACATGTAAATATGAAATAAATGCTTAAACATGTAGCTATAGGTGTAATGTTAGAGACCACAGAAGACATGTAAATATGAAATAAATGCTTAAACATGTAGCTATAGGTGTAATGTTAGAGACCACAGAAGACATGTAAATATGAAATAAATGCTTAAACATGTAGCTATAGGTGTAATGTTAGAGACCACATAAGACATGTAAATATGAAATAAATGCTTAAACATGTAGCTATAGGTGTAATGTTAGAGTCCACGGAAGACATGTAAATATGAAATAAATGCTTAAACATGTAGCTATAGGTGTAATGTTAGAGACCACAGAAGACATGTAAATATGAAATAAATGCTTAAACATGTAGCTATAGGTGTAATGTTAGAGACCACAGAAGACATGTAAATATGAAATAAATGCTTAAACATGTAGCTAGGTGTAATGTTAGAGTCCACAGAAGACATGTGAATATGAAATAAATGCTTAAACATGTAGCTTTAGGTGTAATGTTAGAGTCCACAGAAGTGAACCTTTCAAGCCTGTTTTCTCAGCAAAATTAAAAAAAATCCAATGGCAGTCCCTCAGTCAAATCTGGTCACATTTGGCAGCAGGAAAATAAATTAAAGTAGAAATACAATTCAAAAGTATTGAAGATTGGCCTGGGCCGTGGCTCAGTGGTCCAGGCACCTTGGCTTGGGTAATCCAGTCTGGCAGTGTGGCCGCGGATTCGACTCCCGATCCCGACGGCCTTTACTGCATATCTCCCCCCCCCCCCCCCCATCTCTCTCCCCATTTCCTGTCAGCCTACAGTCTGTCCCTCCATAAAACATATAAGATAAAGGCGAAGGCCACAAAACATTGTAGTGTAGTACGAACTGACAGCTGGGATGATGATGTTAAACCATTTACACCATGAGGACGATTCTACAAATGCCTTCTAAATTTAAACCCATGTTTCTGTGTCAGTCGTTCTCAAACATTTTCATGTCAAGGACCCCCCAAAAAAAATATGCAATTGGCCGTCGACCCCCTTCTGAAAATATATTGTTCCAGGGACCGCCCCTCCAGAAGCAAAGATTTAAGTTAAAAATGTTTCCTCTGAAAGAATATACTGTATATTCAAAGATTTGCGCCACATTTTCACTATTTTTCAGCAATGCTTTAACACACCGAAAGGGGTTCCCGCCTGCAGGATGGGTTAAAACCTTCCTTCATCACTCACAGGTGTGTGTCAACGTGTGGCAGCGCAGGTGAATTATAATGTAACATTCACACCAGAGGGTGTGAATGTGGGGGACACTGTTCCCAGTGACACACACCAGAGGGTATGAATACGGGGGACACTGTTCCCAGTGACACACACCAGAGGGTGTGAATACGGGGGACACTGTTCCCAGTGACACACACCAGAGGGTGTGAATGTGGGGGACACTGTTCCCAGTGACACACACCAGAGGGTGTGAATGTGGGGGACACTGTTCCCAGTAACACACACCAGAGGGTGTGAATACGGGGGACACTGTTCCCAGTGACACACACCAGAGGGTGTGAATACGGGGGACACTGTTCCCAGTGACACACACCAGAGGGTGTGAATACGGGGGACACTGTTCCCAGTGACACACACCAGAGGGTGTGAATACGGGGGACGCTGTTCCCAGTGACACACACCAGAGGGTGTGAATACGGGGGAGAATGTACAGAATAATAGGCAACACATGAACTTAATCACAGCCAACATTGGTCACTTCAGTCTGTCATTTTATTACCAACACCGGGGGGCCCTGAGCTAATGGGGGCCCTTGGATTCAGAATGTCATCAAAGTCACACTTCCAACAAGCTTTGAACAGATTGGACTTTCCAGTCCAGAAATAATGTCCAAAACATACTTGAAAACGGTGCGATTTCCGAGTTTTGGCCATTTTCGCCCCTTTGGTCTTGAATTACACAGACTAGGAAGGTCGGACAGTAACACACTATAGATACACCCGAGTAAGGTTCAATTTGAGCTTCGTCCAACACATACACATCCATTCAGTCAGCCTTACCGTTAGGCTGCTATAGGGACAGTTAAAACCCGTACCGAACACATTAGGAAAAGGGCTTTGCTTTGCGATTTGTGCACAGGGCCCTTTTTCACTTTAATCCGTCCCCGACTAGCAGACTATACCAGTTGGACTGCTAATGTGCCATACATAGTGTCGTAGAAAATAAGTGTTTTATTAGTAGGCCTAATAAAACATGTGATAACCACTAGCAGACTATACCAGTTGGGACTCCTAATGTGCCATACATAGTGTCATGGAAAATAAGTGCCATACATATTATTATGAAGACAACCCGGAGACTTGGCATTAAGTAATGTTTGTTTGTGTACGGACATATCGATGACCCCAAACACCTGCAGGGACAAACACAACTAGAGTACTACATGATTTGATGCCTATATTGTCACAGTAGCAGAATGACTGAACCCAAAATGACTTGATGCCCATATTGTCACAGCAGCAGAATGACTGAACCCAAAATGATTTGATGCCCATATTGTCACAGTAGCAGAATGACTGAACCCAAAATGACTTGATGCCCATATTGTCACAGTAGCAGAATGACTTAACCCAAAATGATTTGATGCCCATATTTTCACAGCAGCAGAATGACTGAACCCAAAATGATTTGATGCCCATATTTTCACAGTAGCAGAATGACTGAACCCAAAATGATTTGATGCCCATATTGTCACAGTAGTAGAATGACTGAACCCAAAATGATTTGAAGCCCATATTGTCACAGTAGCAGAATGACTGAACCCAAAATGATTTGATGCCCATATTTTCACAGTAGCAGAATGACTGAACCCAAAATGATTTGATGCCCATATTGTCACAGTAGCAGAATGACTGAACCCAAAATGACTTGATGCCCATATTTTCACAGTAGCAGAATGACTGAACCCAAAATGATTTGATGCCCATATTGTCACAGTAGCAGAATGACTGAACCCAAAATGATTTGATGCCCATATTGTCACAGTAGCAGAATGACTGAACCCAAAATGATTTGAAGCCCATATTGTCACAGTAGCAGAATGACTGAACCCAAAATGATTTGAAGCCCATATTGTCACAGTAGCAGAATGACTGAACCCAAAATGATTTGAAGCCCATATTGTCACAGTAGCAGAATGACTGAACACAATGATTTGATGCCCATATTTTCACAGTAGCAGAATGACTGAACCCAAAATGATTTGATGCCCATATTTTCACAGTAGCAGAATGACTGAACCCAAAATGACTTGATGCCCATATTGTCACAGTAGCAGAATGACTGAACCCAAAATGACTTGATGCCCATATTTTCACAGTAGCAGAATGACTGAACCCAAAATGACTTGATGCCCATATTTTCACAGTAGCAGAATGACTGAACCCAAAATGATTTGATGCCCATATTGTCACAGTAGCAGAATGACTGAACCCAAAATGATTTGATGCCCATATTGTCACAGTAGCAGAATGACTGAACCGAAAATGATTTGATGCCCATATTGTCACAGTAGCAGAATGACTGAACCCAAAATGATTTGATGCCCATATTTTCACAGTAGCAGAATGACTGAACCCAAAATGATTTGATGCCCATATTTTCACAGTAGCAGAATGACTGAACCCAAAATGCAGAGTAGTTTAAAAAACGGGTTTATTATTAAAGAAGCAGCTTAGCTTACAATCAAAGCAGTAATTAAGGCACGAAGCACACGCAGTAACTTAACCTACAAAGCAAATGAATCCAAAAAGGCAAAACAAAAACAAAGCACATGCAAGGCAAAACAGAAAATGCAAAAAAAAAAAAACTTACAGAAGGAGAATTTCCATGAGGTACAGGAGAATCACAGGAACATCAAAGGTTGAGCACCGGACAAACGGCTTTATGTTCTGACAGTTTGCGCGGGCAATGAGTCCAGTATTTAAAGGAAGCAGGTTAACGGCCAGGTGTTCACAGGTGGGCTGACGAGGGAGTTAATTGGAGACAGGTGAGTATAGATGGGACTGCAGAGTGGAAAGGAATGTGGGAGTGGCCACATGAGCAGGGCTGACAGTCTGTGGAGAGCCAGACCTTGACACATTTTGGCCCTTTTTTAAAGGAGAATTCCATACTAAAAGGCTTTCTTACCTTTCTTTGTAGTCGTTACGTCCCCACCAAAGAGGTCCAGGTGTTATTTTGTGGAAAAGCTCCTTATTGGCTATTTCCCCTACCATAAGCCCTAAATGAATTGCATTGAATTGAATGGGAATTGAATGGGGCTATGGGGTGTTGTGCTAATTTGCTTATTTCCATCTCTCAAAATTATAATTTCTTTGTATATATCCTCTCTTCTCTTCATGTAAATAATATCCCAAGCGGCACACTTTACTACTTCTTTCGATGGAAATAAGCAAACTAGCATAACACCCCCATAGCCCCATTCAATTCCCATTCCATGCAATGCAATTCATTGAGGGCTTATGGTAGGGAAAATAGCCAATAAGGAGTTTTTGCACAAAAAAACACCTGGACCTCTTTGGTGGGGACGTAACAACTACAAAGAAAGGTAAGAAAGATAAGAAAGCATTCTAGCATGGAATTCTCCTTTAAACCAGTCCCTTGCTTAGAGTATTATTATTTTGGTTGTACAGTTATATTGCATTGATCGTGTTTGTGTGACATGTGGATTTCATTCATATCGACATTTAAAAGAAATACGTGATTGTCAAAAGGACATTTTATATACATCCATGGTGTTTATAAATCATTGTGTTAAAAGTCGTTTTGTTTGTGTGGTTTATTAAATGTATAGTTTTTCACAGTGGGGTAAATAAAGAACTCTGGAGCGTTATGTATTCTGCATCAGATGAAGATTGTTTAGGAGCATTTTATTTATCATTCATTTGTGGTGGTTCTTACATTTGGTCGCAGATTCTGTCCATGCGGACAGAGAGCAGGGCTGCACAAGGCACCCACCTCTCACACACACACGCACGCACACGCACACGCACACGCACACACACACACACACACACACACACACACACACACACACACACACACACACACACACACACACACACACACACACACACAGCGTGTCCTATTAATTTCAGTGACATGAAAGGTTGAGAGGGAAAACAACGTGTCTCTTTTGTTTTCTGACATCAAAGCTTGAGCTTTGCCTTCAGAGGAATGAAAGAAGCTCCTTCACAGAAGCTCTGTGGTGAGTAGAGCTCTTCAGAGGAATGAAAGAAGCTCCTTCACAGAAGCTCAGTGGTGAGTAGAGCTCTTCAGACGAGCCGAGAGGAGCATGAAGAGAACACGGAGGAGTCACCATGATCAGATGAAACATGCTTAATCTTTTTCAACTTTGAATTCTCATCTAAAGCCGCCATGATGACACACTATATATAATGTATGTGTTTCCAATGGGCTCTATTGCACACACACACACACACACACACACACACACGCCATTTTAAAAATAACTTGAAAAGAAATTGGGAATACACTTAAGTTATACATTTAAGGAGATCAAATCATACTAAACTAAAACTAAACTATGAGAAGCTGTTTTCTGTCCCATCTTTATCTTCACTGACCTTTGACCTGTGGACTGAGGGGGTCTCTCCCATCGTCTCCTGTGTTCAGACCTCCCTCTCCCTGAGGGAGTGGATGAAGGTACCCATTCTGACCTGAGATCAGATTCATACAAGTTTTCCACTGGACACACACTGGTCTGATGAACCCATTCTGACCTGAGATCAGATTCTAAAAATGTCAGTCGCTCTTCGATTTTTCAAAAAATAGCAGATCTACAAGCTCGTATCGCGCCACTCGGTGGCGCGATATGAGCTTGTAGATCTGCTATTTTTCAATAGTTAAAGCATAACATGATGCTGACACCAAAAAAGGGTTAAAGGTATATTCAGTGATTTCACTCAAAAAACCTTAGGTTTCGTTTTTGGCTGTGGGACCTTAAGCCTTTCGTCCAATCAGGATAGAGAGCCAAAAACGAAACCTATGGTTTTTTGACCCCCCCCCAGGGGTTAACTGGGGACAGTTTGTAAAATCAAAGCGTGATGATTACACATTGATTGCTAGAGTTTTCTATTTGCTCAGGCTTGGTGGTGCTGAGCGATTAACATTGGGACTTCTGAACTTTTTCGGGGCCCACAGCGAGGGGCCTCTTATAGCGAGAATCACACCGCATAAATCAAAAGGAAGCCAAACTAGTCCACTTCAATTTAAAAAAAAAAATATGATTCTACCATCTTCCATTCTGGAGATATTGACCTTTTTCTAACACCTGCTTTTCGCAGCACGCTGCTCTTTTGAAAAAACAGCAGAGATATGGAAGGTTGAAGTTGACAGACATTGACAGACAGATATAAAAATGAACACAAATAATATCATATACATACTACACACTGAATGAAAGCCCTGAATGTCTACTTTTAGGAGGAAAACAAATACACATGGTCCCATGTATAGTTTGTCAGTAATTGGCTATTGAATGCAGCTATTGAATTCAATGTTGCGCAACATTGCACTGCTCACTTCACAGGGGTGTGATTTTCATTATTATTACAGTAGAAGTATTTTTCTTATGAAAGCAGAGAGTCTTCTGTTTCATACGGTATATAGTATGTACATTTCGCTATAGGCCTTATTTTGTGAATAATAGTTCTTCTGGTCCATGCATTTTCTGAAATCCTCTCTGGTGGGCGCAAGCTGCATTCAATAGCCAATTACTGACAAACTATATTTGTATATTTGTTTTCCTCCTAAAAGTAGACATTCAGGGCTTTCATTCAGTGTGTAGTATGTATATGATAATAATTTATTTATGTTTATATCTGCCTGTCAATCTCTGTGACTTTAAACCTTTATAACTCGCTATGATAACTTCATGAGGAAATGCTCACTTCACAGGGGTGTGATTTTTATTATTATTACAGTATTAGTTTTTTTCTTATGAAAGCAGAGGGTCTTCTGTTTCATACGGTATATAATATGTACATGTCGCTATAGGCCTTATTTTGTGAATAATAGTTGGACCTGAACAACTGCATTCAATATCCTACTGACAAACTGTACATGGGATCAATATTATGTATTTGTTTTCCTCCTAAAAGTAGACAATTAGGGCTTTCATTCAGTGTGTAGTATGTATATGACAATAATTTATTTATGTTTATTTTTATATCTGCCTTCAGAACGATAGTATAACGGTGAGATGCGTTACTGGATCGGTGAGTTTAGTGGTTGAGGTTGACATGTCTGGACATGTTTGAGGAAAGAAGCACAGGAGAGAGAGATGATCAAATAACTGGCTGCTTTGTTGGACAACGCTATCTTCACTTTGTTTGGGCAAAGAAGCAGAGATCAGCGATGGAAAAGAGTTTTATCCACGGCAGATAAGTAATGACGTATTATCGAGGGACCGCCATGATCAACTAACTGCCTGGGACCGAGGCTACGTTGTCACCAGCCAATGCAGCCATCGCTATCCGTTGTGTGATTGTAGCCTTTTTATTCATTATAATTGCAGTGATAAGACCTATATCACAGCCGGGCGTCTCTCTCGATACCGTGGATATAGCCTACATCCACAATCACACAACGGATAGCGATGATGGCTGCATTGGCTGACGAAGACGTAGGCAGTAAGTTGATCATGGCGGTCCTTCGATAATACGTCATTACTTATCTGCCGTGGATATAAAGCTCTTTTCCATCGCTGATCGTGCTTCTTGCCCAAACAAACAAAGTGAAGACGCGATGGCGATCCACACAACGGATAGCGATGGCTGGTGAAGACTGAAGACGTAGCCAGGCAGTTAGTTGATCATGGCGTGTGCCGTGTGCGTGTTGAAAACGTTATGAAATGGCGATCGTTGAAGATTATTCTTGGTTTATATACTGGCAGAGGGCAAATCGACACGACTGCGTTATATCTTTTTCCGAGAATGAGAGAGCGGTGCAAGGCGATTACAAGGCGCAGTGTGGCCTGGGGCCAGGGAACTCAAACTGCAATGCGATCCGGGCAGAAGAGACTCAGACTCCCCCCACAAAGATTCCTCGGGAGAAACCATGTAGAAACAGGAGGGGAGGGGGAATCGAGTGTATTCACAGACACTAGACTACTACTAGAGTATGGGTAACTCCATTTTAGATGCCCTGACATCTGCGTTGGTCTATGCCGTTGCCGTGCAGACCCATACGTGTAATGGAGGCATTGGAGGAGGGAGCGTCTTCGCCACAGACAGACCTCTTTTCAGGAGGGAGGGGCTTTTTACTCCCGGATCACATATTGGAGCTTCCTGGAGACGATCGCTGTTATTTTCCTCGGTGTCCTGGAGCATAGGACGTTGATGTACAGTAAGCAATAAAAAAACTTATAAAACGTATACATACGCTTCGCGCGTACGGCGTTCGATATTAATAAAGCGTATGGATACGTTTCCAGCATTTTTTGTGTTAAGTTTAAAACGAGTAATACGCTGTCTGGATTAAAAACGGAGTAGTTCTTTAATCAAAACCATCAGGAAGCATGGGAATAAAATTTGCGTGCTTCATTTTCATTGGCTGTATTGATGTGTATCTCTACACGTCATCACGCAGCACGTTTTCTTTTTCAGGGAGTAATTAAAAATATATTTGTATGGAGTTTTGATATAAAAACACACAAAAATTAGAATTTTCCAATTTCTTTGGCATCCACGGATGTGGTCTAAAAGTCTGTAAAAGTATTTTTCATTTCACTACACCTTTAAGCGTCGGTTGAAGCAAATTCACCATTGTTCATTGTGTTTGACAAAGTATTACTAAAACACGCCCGTAGGCTATTGTGCTGAATTTACCTTTAGCTAAGCCCCGCCCCTCTCCCACTTAGGCACTCCCACTTGGACACTTTCCAGCCGAGCTCATTCACTCCAATGTATAAATATCATGTATTTTACACATTAAATACTGGTTCATTTTTAGAACCAGACCTTCAAAATCTCTTCCAAATCCGTCAACGAGGCCTGCCATACTGTATATGCACTGGAAAAATATGTGCGTGGAATTTATTTATTAAAACAACGTTTTATCATATATAGGACAACTATTGGTGGAGAGGTTTGTCTAACCCATGTCATGCTTAGCTGCGATTGGACCATAGCAGTTTGGGGAGGGGCTTAGCTATATGTCAATTGTGGAAAAATAATGCCAATTATAATACGACCCAGTTTCTTTGGTATTTTCATTGGGGGAAAAAACATATTAACCCCTGGACGCCACTTGACGGAATTGACGGATTAATGCTAAAAATACAAACCTCCCGTTGACGAACATGACAGACTGTCAATCAATGTCAATCATCGGGGGTTCAACGGAGCAAAAATTAGCATTTTTTCGCAAATTTGGCTAAAATCCTCGCGTGCACGGTCGATCACGCACGCGTGCGGTCTTTGTGCATCGCTGCGTAAAATGCGATATTTTGGGATGTTTTGGGCTTGATTAGAGCTTAATTTAACTTAGTTATGAAAAAGACGATGGTAGCTTAGCATCCCGGACAGCTAAGCTAGTGACTCAGGGTCAAACTACAACCGGATGTTTACGATCGTTGAACCGGAAGTGACTTCGCCAGATTTGTCTATTTGGTCAAAATCAGCATAATGGTGCGTTCCCGCCATCTGGTGGCAATACTGGATATTACACTAGCATTGCCCTGTGAAAATAATCCATAGTATGTATATCGCGGATGTTTCTATTGGCATTAAAATTATGAATTAAAATACGCCAATGTGTTACCCAAACAAAAGAATTGGGAGTGGCAGTCCAAGGGTTGACTTAGTCTTATATTAAGCACAATAGGGAACATACATACTTTAAACCACTTTAACTATCAGAATTGAAACATTAAAATTAGATTGAATTGGATTTTTTTTCACATTGTATTTTTATTTTACAAATTGTCCAAATGAAAATACAAATATCGGATCTACACAATCTCTCAACGCGTCACATTGTGACATTTTCCACAGCTAACTTCCACATTCACAACAGGAACATTGCAGTAAAAGCATTGGTAGTCATTCAGATCAGTCTGTATAGCCGTCACATTTCACATGAAATGAAAACTAAAACAAACTAAAAAAGCACTAAACAAAAGCCAAAGTGTCCAGTAGCTATACTGCGGCCGTTACACATTTGTATATTTAAATAAAGAAGAATGTTCATCAAATGTTTTGCACAACATTAAATTCTGACAAGAACAATTCTGGTCATATTGCCTCCAGGGCACGTGAAAGTTCCTCGTCCAGGAGACATGAAGGTGAGTGGCTCCCATACTCCCAGTGGCATGAAGACGTGTAGGGTTCATCACCCAGGGGTGAGTAGGGTCCATCCTCCAGGACACGTGAGGGTGAGTAGGGTCCATCCTCTGGGACACGTGAGGGTGAGTAGGGTCCATCCTCTGGGACACGTGAGGGTGAGTAGGGTCCATCCTCTGGGACACGTGAGGGTGAGTAGGGTCCATCCTCAAGGACACGTGAGGGTGAGTAGGGTCCATCTTCTGGGACACGTGAGGGTGAGTAGGGTCCATCCTCTGGGACACGTGAGGGTGAGTAGGGCCCATCCTCTGGGACACGTGAGGGTGAGTAGGGTCCATCCTCCAGGACACGTGAGGGTGAGTAGGGCCCATCCTCTGGGACACGTGAGGGTGAGTAGGGTCCATCCTCTGGGACACGTGAGGGTGAGTAGGGTCCATCCTCTGGGACACGTGAGGGTGAGTAGGGTCCATCCTCTGGGACACGTGAGGGTGAGTAGGGTCCATCCTCTGGGACACGTGAGGGTGAGTAGGGTCCATCCTCTGGGACACGTGAGGGTGAGTAGGGTCCATCCTCTGGGACACGTGAGGGTGAGTAGGGTCCATCCTCTGGGATGTACGAAGGTGTGTAGGGTCTATCTTCCAGGGGGCAGGAAGGCTCATCCTCCATGGGACATGGAGGTGAGTATGGTCTATCTTCTAGGGGATATGAAGGTGAGAAGGGTCCATCCTCCCAGAGGTATGAAGGTGAGTAGGGTCTATCCTCCCAGACGTATGAAGGTGAGTATGGTTTATCTTCCAGGGGACATGAAGGTGAGAAGGGTCCATCCTCCCAGAGGTATGAAGGTGAGTAGAGTCTATCTTCTAGGGGACATGAAGGTGAGAAGGGTCCATCCTCCCAGAGGTATGAAGGTGAGTAGAGTCTATCTTCTAGGGGACATGAAGGTGAGAAGGGTCCATCCTCCCAGAGGTATGATGGTGAGTAGGGTCCATCCTCCCAGAGGTATGAAGGTGAGTAGGGTCTATCCTCCCAGACGTATGAAGGTGAGTATGGTTTATCTTCTAGGGGACATGAAGTTTCATCCTGCATGGAACATGAACATGTATAGGGTTCATCCTCTGGGATGTATGAAAGTGAGTAGGGTGCATCCTCCCAGACGTGTGAAGGCGAGTATGGTTTATCTTCCAGGGGGCATGAAGGTTCATCCTGCATTGGCTCATCATACAGGGGACATGAAGACGTATAGGGATCATCCTCTGGGATGTATGAGGGTGAGTAGGGTCTATCTTCTGGGATGTATGAAGGTGAGTAGGGTCCATCTTCTGGGATGTATGAAGGTGATTCTGGGATGTATGAGGGTGAGTATGGTCTATCTTCTGGGATGTATGAAGGTGAGTATGGTCTATCTTCTGGTGGACATGACGGTGTGTAGGGTGCATCCTCCCAGAGGTATGAAGGTGAGTAGGGTTTATCTTCTGGGGGACATGAAGGTGAGTATGGTCTATCTTCTGGGATGTATGAAGGTGAGTATGGTCTATCTTCTGGGATGTATGAAGGTGAGTATGGTCTATCTTCTGGGGGACATGACAGTGTGTAGGGTGCATCCTCCCAGAGGTATGAAGGTGAGTAGGGTCTATCCTCCCAGGCATATGAAGGTGAGTATGGTCTATCTTCCAGGGGACATGCAGGTGTGTAGGGTGCATCCTCCAGGGGACATGAAGGTGAGTAGGGTCTATCCTCCCAGACATATGAAGGTGAGTATGGTTTATCTTCCAGGGGACATGGAGGTTCATCCTCCATTGGTTCATCATCCATGGAACATGAAGACATATAGGGTTCATCACCCAAGGGACATGGAGGACCATCCTCCAGGACACATGAAGGTGAGTATGGTTTATCTTCTAGCAGACATGGAGGCTCATCCTGCAGTGGACATGAAGGTGAGTATGGTTTATCTTCCAGGGTGCATGAAGGTTCATCCTCCATTGGTTCATCATCCATGGAACATGAAGACGTATAGGGTTCATCACCCAAGGGACATGGAGGACCATCCTCCAGGACACATGAAGGTGTGTAGGGTCCATCTTCTAGGGGACATGGAGGCTCATCCTTCAGTGGACATGACGGCTCATCCTCCAGGGGACATGCGGGTTCATCCTCCAGGACACATGAAGGTGAGTATGGTTTATCTTCTAGCAGACATGAAGGTGTGTAGGGTCCATCTTCTAGGGGACATGGAGGCTCATCCTTCAGTGGACATGAAGGTGAGTAGGGTGGTGCATCCTCCGGGGTACATGGAGGTTCATCCTTCATGGCACGTGAAGGCGAGTAGGGTTCATCTCCCCGGGGACGTGAAGGTGAGAAGGAGCAATGCGCCAGGGGACATTGGGGTGAGAAGGTGCAATCCACCAGGGGACATGGACAGTCGTCGCCCAGGGGGCAGGAGGGGGTGTAGGGTGTGTAGGGTGCCTCCTCCGCGGGGCTGGAGGGGGTGTAGGGTGCCTCCTCCGCGGGGCTGGAGGGTGTGTAGGGTGCCTCCTCCGCGGGGCTGGAGGGTGTGTAGGGTGCCTCCTCCCAGGGGCAGGAGATAGGTGGCGGCGAGGAGGGTTCGTACTCCCCCAGGGGGCTGCAGCGATCATACGCCTGGGGGGAACATGAGTAGGAGCGATGCGCCAGGGGACATTGGGGTGAGAAGGTGCAATCCACCAGGGGACATGGACAATCGTCGCCCAGGGGGCACGGAGGTTCATCTTCCCAGGGACATGAAGGTGAGCAGGTGTCACCCTCCAGCACGTGCAGGCCTGAAGGTGCATCCTCCCAGTGGCAGGAGGGTGTGTAGGGTGCCTCCCCCCGGAGGCAGGAAGGCGTGTAAGGTGCATCCTGCCGGGTGCATGGAGGTGAGGATGGTTCGTACTCCCCGGGGCTTGAAGGTGAGGAGGGGTCGTACTCCAGGGAACAGTCGTCATCCGGGGAACATGACGGTTCATACTCCCAGGGGCACAGAGGTGAGTAGTGTCCATGCGCCTGCAGGGGCCGCGGAGGTTCATCGCCTGGCGGACATAAGGGCGAGTAGGGCGAGTACTCCGGGGAGCATGACGTTTCATTATCGGTTGGGTTTGAATCGGTTGGCGAGTATGATCCAAACCACGGGTAATGTCCATGTGCCCGGGGCTGCAGAGGTTCATCGCCTGGGGGACATAAGGGCGAGTACTCCGGAGAGCATGACGTTTCATCATCGGTTGGGTTTGAGTCGGTTGGCGAGTATGATCCAAACCCCGGGTAATGTCCATGTGCCCGGGGCTGCAGAGGTTCATCGCCTGGGGGACATAAGGGCGAGTATGGCGAGTACTCCGGAGAGCATGGAGGTTCCCACCGCGGGGAGCATGACGTTTCATCCTCGGTTGGGCTTGGAGGCGAGTAGGATCCAAACCCTGGGGAGTGTCCATGCGCCCGGGGCAGCGGAGATTCATCGCCTGGGGGACATAAGGGCGAGTATTCCGGAGAGCATGACGTTTCATCCTCGGTTGGGCTCGGAGGCGAGTAGGATCCAAACCCCGGGGAGCACAGAGATGCATCATCTGGGGGACATGAAGGCGAGTAGAGCTCCCACCCCGGGGAGCAAGGAGGTTCGCCCTCCTTCGGGCTCGAAGGCGAGCAGGGTTCGTCCTCCGGGGAGCATGGCGGTTCCCACCCCGGGGAGCAAGGAGGTTCGCCCTCCATTGGGCTGGAAGGCGAGCAGGGCAGTTCGCACCCTGGGGAGCATGGCAGTTCGCCCGTTGGGCTGGAAGGCGAGTAGGGTTCGTCCTCCGGGGAGCATGGCACTTCCCATCCCGGGGAGCATGGCAGGTCGCCGTCCTTTGGACTCGAAGGCGAGTAGGGTTCGTCCTCCGGGGAGCATGGCAGTTCGCCCGTTGGGCTCGAAGGCGAGCAGGGTTCGTCCTCCGGGGAGCATGGAGGTTCCCACCCCGGGGAGTATGGCGGTTCACCGTCCTTTTGGCTCGAAGGCGAGCAGGCCTCCCACCCCGGGGAGCATGGCAGTTCGCCCGTTGGGCTCGAAGGCAAGCAGGGTTCGTCCTCCGGGGAGCATGGAGGTTCCCACCCCGGGGAGTATGGCGGTTCACCGTCCTTTGGGCTCGAAGGCGAGCAGGCCTCCCACCCCGGGGAGCATGGTAGTTCGCCCTGCGTTGGGCTCGAAGGCGAGCAGGGTTCGTCCTCCGGGGAGCATGGAGGTTCCCACCCCGGGGAGTATGGCGGTTCACCGTCCGTTGGGCTCGAAGACGGGTAGGGCTCCCACGCCGGGGAGGATGGAGGTTCCCACCCTGGGGAGTATGGCGGTTCGCCCTGCGTTGGGCTCGAAGGCGAGCAGGGTTCGTCCTCCGGGGAGCATGAGGTTTCATCGTCCGGTAGGAGGTGTGAAGGTGAGTAAGGTGAATCCTCCCAGTAGGTCTCATATTCCAGGGGATATTCCAGGGGAGTACTGAAGTGCACGTCGAATTCCATGGCACTCCAGACAGTGGTTTTTCAGACACGGTGGATCAAGTGTTTGGACCGACAGTGCTGAGGAGAGAAAAAGAAAAAGATAAAAAAATGATATGCGTGAAATTACACAAATTACACAAAATAAAAAAATATATTACAGGGACACATCACCCTCATGTGTGTGTTTTAATGACGTTTAGAAGCTTTAGAACACTTTCCTGAGGGTCTTTATGTGTGTAATATGTGGTTTTAGATTCTAGCAGTGAGCCCAGTGAGCCCAGTGTCTCTGATGTCATGGACACCAGGCTCACTTACTTCCTGGACCACATCAAGGAAGCTTTGAGAAGGAAAATAAGTGGTCACGTGACTGTGCTGCGCCATGACACTTTCATGGACACTTTCATGGGAGCCAAACCCGGAAGTTTGGCAGGATGCACTGGAGTCGATGAGAGCTCAGTGACCAGCTCATGAACAAACATTATTCATGAATGACTAAGACGTTTTGTAAAGTAATCACTTCTGGAAAATAGACCACATTATCTTCTGCTGTGTTTCTTTTTTATGTGTACACTGTGTAATGTGTATAGTGGTATGGTATCTAAAGAGAACAAAATACCTTTCTAAACGTGCCAAGTATTGCGAGACTTCCCACCGTTTCCTGTCTGGCAGCCAAATCTCGCGATACTTCGGAGCCAGAAACGATACCTTTACTGTGCACTCTGTGCACATCGAAAAGTAAGTGATTAGAAAAAAACCTGTGATAGGCCTATGTCTTCTTTTATATTCCTGAACCGATTATATGACAAAGGTCTCAATTGTTCATAAATAATGTTTGTTATGAGCTGGTCCAGCCGGCTCCATTCACTGCCATGTATTCATTACACTTCCGGTGTGAGTTTGGCTCCCATGATAGTGTCCGTTGAAAGTGTCATGGCGCAGCCCAGTCACGTGACCACTTCTCTTCCTTCTCAAAGCTTCCTTGGACTACATGTGGTCTCAGTAAGACAGTCCCCTCCCCTTATCCACAAGGAGGAGCAGTGTACCAAACCATTATGGGAATTGTAGTCCAGGAAGTAAGTGAGCCCAGTGTCCATGACATCAGAGACACTGGGCTCACTGCCAAAATCTAAAATATCTAAAACCACATATTACACACACAAAGACCCCCAGGAAAGCGTTCTAAATATTCTATTTAAAGGTCATTGACATTTCAATTAAAAAAGGGAAGTGTCGCTTTAAAGTTTCACAAATTTAAATGACAAGACCAGCTGTCTCTGGAATCATACAGCCATCCCTAGCTGCTCTTCAATATTCTGTGTGTGTGTGTGTGTGTGTGTGTGTGTGTGTGTGTGTGTGTGTGTGTGTGTGTGTGTGTGTGTGTGTGTGTGTCTGTGTGTGTGTGTGTGTGTGTGTGTGTGTGTGTGTGTGTGTGTGTGTGTGTGTGTGTGTGTCTGTGTGCGCGTGCGTGCGTGCTAAATTGCTGTGTGGATTACAAATCTAAAGCAATTAAAGAGTCAGGCACTTTAGTTAGCACTATCCTATTAGTAATTGGAGCATATTAATTAATCCATCATGAGACTTGAACTAATGTTGAACTTCTTGCACACACACACACACACACACACACACACACACACACACACACACACACACACACACACACACACACACACACACACACACACACACACACACACACACACACACACACACACACACACACACACACACACAGCCAGTGGGTGCTCAGCTTTGAAAATAACTTAACTCCAAAATATATTTGTCTCATAATATGTTGATATATTTGTCTTACATTAAAAACTTCAGGACATGCAATTTCCCAAATGCCATTTCTAACCCTCAAACCGCGAGTACTTGTTTGTGCGCAGGTGTTTTGTGGGACGAAAATAGCCGATCTACAAGCTCACGGCATCTTGCAGCGCAACATGTTGTGAGCTTGTAGATCTGCCATTTTCAGTTCGGTGAGCTTCAGCCACACAGACCCAAAACCTTGAATATTTGTTTTATCGTTATGGTACCAGGAGATATAACAGGATCTAGCCGCAATTTGCAACTCTAGATTTCTTTTTATAATGGGATGAATCTAAAGTTGCAATACACCCTCTGTTGACTCCCCATTCATCCAATTTGCTTTTGCGATCTGCTTGTATTAAACAACGTTAAACTCACCAACATTGCAGCTCTAGGCCAAGCTTGAATTATCCTCTTTCAATCTGCCGAGCGTTTGTTTCATAAAACTCCACCGTAGAGATGTTGTTATGAGATACTTTATGTCAAGAGATTCTGTACAGGTGATTTTTTTTCCAAGTGTTGGAGTTTGGAAGCACTCGTTTTTGTTAACGGGTCGCGCTGCTGCCACCTGCATTACATGCAAATCCTAAACAGGTGGTACGCAGGGCCGTTCAGTGACTTCGACGAGCGCTTCCAAACTCCAACATTTAGAAAAACAATCACCTGCAAATAATCTCTTGACAGAAAGTGATCTCATAACATCTCTACGGTGGATTTGTATGAAACAAAAAGCTCGGCAGATTGAAAGAGGATAATTCAAACTTGGTCTAGAGCTGCAATGTTGGTGAGTTTAACGTGGTTTAATACAAGCAGATCACAAACGCAAATTGGATAAGTGGGGAGTCAATGGAGGGTATATTGCAACTCTAGATTCATCCCATTATTTAAAAAATATCTAGAGTTGCAAATCGCGGCAATAACAGGTCAACGGATCAAAAATAACAATTAATTATTCTACATGCTCTAATTGTGTAGACTTCTACTATATTAAGTAATGCAATGTTTAACACAAATTTAACTCTTGAGAGTTCATTGTGAGCTTGTAGATCTGCTATTTTCAAAAGACTTGTATATAATTTGAACTAGGGCTGTCAATAGATTAAAATATTTAATCTGATTAATCGCATGATTGTCCATAGTTAACTGTGATTAATCGCAAATTAATCGCATATTTTTTAACCGTTCTAAATATACATTAAATCAGTGGTTTTCAAGATTTTTCATATCAAGGTCCATTATTCATTCTGCATTTGAGCCACGGAACCACCATTTGATGACATTTAGCCTTCCAGACCCAAACTAAAGAACTGTATTGATGTTGGCCAATGGTACCATTACGAGAGATAACAGGCCATGTTGATCAAAATAACATGTTTTCTAAGTTTTCTAATTGTGTAGACTTAAATTAACTTAAGTAATGCAGCTGTTTAACAATTATTCAACTCTTCAGTGTAAAATTGCCATGCGTCTCTCAACCATTCTGTCAAACTTCACAGTGTGTTAATCGCGCGTTAAAAAAAGGATTGTAAGTTAACTAGTTAATAACGCCTTAACTTTGACAGCCCTAATTTGAACACTTTGAAACGAGAGACATTCTGCATAACGAGTACTTTCTACTAAGTACATTTTGAGTCCCAGACTTTTATACTTTGGACAGAATGTCTCTCTATCGCAGCACTGATACTTTTACTTAAGTAAAACACGAGTATACTTTTTCCTCCACCTTGACCAATCCCAGCGGGGGCGTGGCTCTCTGTCAGTCATTAGCATAGGCGACGCCCCCCCCTACACACCATATAAGGGCATGGTTTGTTGTGCCGTGTGCAAAACACATTTGGCACAATGCCACAGGAAGACACAGAGAGACATGAAGACTCCAAATACCACTTTTAGCACCGTCAGAGTGGTTCACAAAATGTCATTTAAGACCGACCGACGCCAGGTTCACAGGTCGACCTGGTGGCATCCTGTAGTTAACTTCAACGGGGTGGGCAACTTTGACGATGGAGAGGGCCACTATTTTTACACACTCACTCCAGAGGACCACGTATACATTGCATTGTACATTGCATTGTCCGTCGTAGCAAAAATAGCCGATCTACAAGCTCAAAGCACGTCACCTTCTTTGAGCTTTTAGATCAGCTATTTTTGCTATACTTAAATTGAAATCCTGAATATTCTTTTGCTGTTTTTGAATTGGAATCCTAAAAAGTAAACTTTTTTTATTTAATTTCAAATTAATGCATTATGTTAACTTTATGAACCAAATACAAATACATTGGACATTACAAAAAGACAATAACATTCTAATCCTAGTAATGAGCTGAAATCAATCATTTCTGAAATCAATAATTCACCTAACTATAGTATTCTGATATTAACGAGGGCCGCATTAAGTGATGGTGGGGGCCGCATGTGGCCCCCGGGCCGCCAGTTGCCCCATGTAGTAATAATAATAATAATATGTATGATGTACAGATTATCATGTCCTTCATATTAAACTGTTCTTGGTTTATTGTTCCTAGATTAGGCTACAGTATAGGCCTTAGATGTATTACCTTGTGTTGCTCTGGATTAAGATGGAGTGTCTGATAGATGTCTACATTCTAGAGGCTGTAATCACATTCATGCATTGTTTAAAAGACATGAAGCAGCAGTTTGTGTTGAAGCTAAGCGTGCATGCTAGCTGTCACAAAGCTGCCACACCCGCTTTCTTTCTAGTCCTGACTGACTCTCTCTCTCTGTCTCTCTCTCTCTCTCTCTGTCTCTGTCACCTGATTGTAGGAGTGGATGCAGGTGTGGGAGAGGCATGCTGGCTGGCAGATCTCCAATCAGCTGTCTGTCTGTCTGTCTGTCTGTCCATTTAGACCATGAGGATGATTCTACAAAATGTCTTCTAAATCCTGACAGTTTCCTGAAAAAACCTCATGTTTCTACGTCAGTGGTTCTCAAACTATTTCATGTCAAGGACCCCCAGAATTATATCTGGGGGTCTCAAATCTCAAAAATATGTTGTTCCAGGGACCCCCCCCCCCCCCCCAGAAGCAAAGATAGTTAAAAAAAAGCGTTTGCTCTGAAAGAATATATTTAGATTTGCGCCACATTTTCACATTTTTTTTCAAAAATAGCAGACCTACAAGCTCGTAGCGCGGCACTCGGTGTGCTTGAGTAAAAGTACAAACGTATTGGTATCAAAAATGTACTTTAAGTACCAAAATAAATACTCATTAACCCATTTAGACCAACAAAAAAAACTAAATCCTAAAAGTTTTCTGAAAAACGTGTTTCTGTTCAGTGGTTTTCAAACTATTTCATGTCAAGGACCCCAAAGATTATATGTATTTGTAAATATTTATCTGAAAATATGTTGTTTCAGGGGACCCCCCCCCCCCGCCCCAGAAGCAGAGATTTGAGTTAAAAATGTTTTGCTGTGAAAGAATATTATGTTCAAAAATGTGCACGATTAAAAAAAAAAGAAAATCAGATCTACAAGCTCGTAGTGCGGCACTCGGTGCATGGGGACCACCTGGAACCCTCTCAAGGACCACTTAACCCATTCTGACCTGAGATCAGATTCTAAAAAATGTCTTCTACATCCTGACAGTTTCCCATTCTGACCTGAGATCAGATTCTAAAAATGTCTTCTACATCCTGACAGTTTCCCATTCTGACCTGAGATCAGATTCTAAAAATGTCTTCTACATCCTGACAGTTTTCCATTCTGACCTGAGATCAGATTCTAAAAAATGTCTTCTACATCCTGACAGTTTTCATTCTGACCTGAGATCAGATTCTAAAAAATGTCTTCTACATCCTGACAGTTTCCCATTCTGACCTGAGATCAGATTCTAAAAAATGTCTTCTACATCCTGACAGTTTCCCATTCTGACCTGAGATCAGATTCTAAAAATGTCTTCTACATCCTGACAGTTTTCCATTCTGACCTGAGATCAGATTCTAAAAAATGTCTTCTACATCCTGACAGTTTTCATTCTGACCTGAGATCAGATTCTAAAAAATGTCTTCTACATCCTGACAGTTTCCCATTCTGACCTGAGATCAGATTCTAAAAAATGTCTTCTACATCCTGACAGTTTCCCATTCTGACCTGAGATCAGATTCTAAAGAATGTCTTCTACATCCTGACAGTTTCCCATTCTGACCTGAGATCAGATTCTAAAAAATGTCTTCTACATCCTGACAGTTTTCCATTCTGACCTGAGATCAGATTCTAAAAATGTCAGTCGCTCTTCGATTTTTCAAAAATAGCAGACCTACAAGCTCGTAGCGCGCTATGAGCTTGTAGATCTGCTATTTTTCAATAGCTAAAGCATAACGTGATGCTAACACCAAAATGGGTTAATGGTGGAAAACCACTGGATCTATTCTCAACTCAACTCAAACTTTATTGTATACAACACGTATCCCAACATACTTAGTTTAGACTAGTCATTGGTTAGACATATCGGGTGCATACTTAGTTTAGACTAGTCATTGGTTAGACATATCGGGTGCATACTTAGTTTAGACTAGTCATTGGTTAGACATATCGGGTGCAGTACTTAGTTTAGACAGTTTTTGGTTTAGACTAGTCATTGGTTAGACCAGTCATTAGTCCTACAACTACAACAACCTATCTCAAACCCTCACCCTAAACCTAACCTCCCACGGGGCAGCACACCTAAACCTAACCTTAACCCATGTCTAACCAATGACTAGTCTAAACCTAACCTCCCACGGGGCAGCACACCTAAACCTAACCTTAACCCATGTCTAACCAATGACTAGTCTAAACCTAACCTCCCACGGGGCAGCACACCTAAACCTAACCTTAACCCATGTCTAACCAATGACTAGTCTAAACCTAACC
>NC_139718.1:3113274-3140774 GCF_964188405.1 Protomyctophum parallelum | reverse complement strand
TGAGGCCTCTGATGACAGCTTCTCTACAGGACTCAATGCTGTGGTCCTACAAACACATGAAATGAACAGTACAGACATCAGAATGCAGAAGTGCATCAAACGAACCACTACACTATTGCAAGTCTACTTTCCATAAATTCCAATGAGAATTAATACGTCTTCAAGACATATTGGGAGTCAAGCAAAACAAATGAGCTTGTAGATTGGCTATTTTTGGGGTTGAATGAAGCTCAAAAGAAAATGAGAACATTGCGTGTTATGTGAAGGTCTTTACCTGTGCGACAGCTGCGACTTGCTTCTGTGGTTTGGGTGCAGGTGACCACTCCAGGCTGCAGTCAGTGGACGTCAGCTAGCTGGCTGGGTGGGTGGGGTGGGTGGGTGGGTCGAAAACTAGCAGTGTGCGAACTAGTGCGATTGACTCTAAATCTGTTTGGAAAATAGCTGATCTACCAGAGTTCAAAAGAATACCTGTGTGACTTGGTGGTGGTGACCAGTCCAGGCTGCAGTGGACGTCAGCTGGCTGGGTGGGCTGCAGTGGACCCAACTCCAGTCAGCTGGCTGGGTGGGGTCGGTGGGTGGGTGGGTCGCTCAGCCTGAAATCACAGTAAAAACAGTTAGTGAAACCTCATGACTACTGCATGCGTGTGCAAACTAGTGCGATTGACTCTCTAAATCTGTTTGGAAAATAGCTGATCTACCAGAGTTTAAAAAAATGAATTCCCCTGATGATGTCCATGGTCAGTCTTACGCCAGGGCTCCACTGGGCGCGTCTGCGTCGCGTTGCGCCACGCGTGCGTGCGTCAAAAAACGAACCGGTTCAATTTTATGGTGACGGAGACGCGACGCAACGCGGGCAGTGGAGCCACCCTCCATTGATTAAAAGGGCACATTCCCGACACTGACGGAGACGCGACGCAGACGCGACGCAGACTCGCCCAGTGGAGCTCTGGCGTTATAGTGTTGCAATAGTTTTCCTGGAAAAGTGAAGCATGACTCACAAAACTTACATTTCCACTTCATGAACGGCTTGGTGGCTTTTTGAAAAGAAAGAAAATAAATGTTTAGTTCAGATATACATATAAACATAAACATCTCCTCAATGCTTAAATTATTACAGACAATACATTAATACCACTAATATTCCATAAAAACCTCACAACACGCCGCAGCGCGACACATTGTGAGCTTGTAGCTCAGCTATTTTCAGCATGCAACCAAGTGTAAAATGACTTATACTGGATATGTTGTCCACTATAGTCCCTTCCTAACATTTTAGTTTAGTTTTTATTTGACGAAATTGACAATATAGTCAAAGTTTTCATCATGGCTTAGTTTTTATGTAGTTTGTCAGTGGAAAAAAAGGTAGTCGGACATTTTTCGTCACTGTTTTAGTCGACAAAAACAATTCTGATGTCAAGGACCCCACATTTGAAAACATATGCCAGGAACACACATAAGAGAAGATGTGTACGGCTCCAGCAGTGATTCTCAATTTAAACGACGTCCAGTTTGACATGCATTAGTATACAGACCCCCCATTTAATGACATTTCTACCATCTGAGGGAGGTCCAGGGCGTCCCCAGCTAAATAATAGTTTGGAACCAAATGGACCCTTATGGGTCTGTAACTCTGAGAGTGTACAAATGGCACCAAATGGACCCTTATGGGTCTGTAACTCTGAGAGTGTACAAATGGCACCAAATGGACCCTTATGGGTCTGTAACTCTGAGAGTGTACAAATGGCACCAAATGGACCCTTATGGGTCAGTAACTCTGAGAGTGTACAAATGGCACCAAATGGACCCTTATGGGTCTGTAACTCTGCGAGTGTACAAATGGCACCAAATGGACCCTTATGGGTCTGTGACTCTGAGAGTGTACAAATGGCACCAAATGGACCCTTATGGGTCTGTAACTCTGCGAGTGTACAAATGGCACCAAATGGACCCTTATGGGTCTGTAACTCTGAGAGTGTACAAATGGCACCAAATGGACCCTAATGGGTCTGTGACTCTGAGATAGGGCTGGGCGATATGACGATATATATCGTATTTTCGATAGAAAATGTCTATCACGAAAAAAAAGCTATATCGCTTATATCGCCGTTTCGCTTTACGGCAGTATTTTACGTCACAGCGCTTATATACGGCATGCCCAGCAGCCCACCGCGCGCACTGAAAACAGTGAGCCAACACCTTTCGGATGTCTTCTCTATTATATACTCTAACACGACCACAACACAAGCCGAGGTGGTGCTTGCACCTAAAAGAGGGGCAACGTCTTCCATTGTATGGATATGGAAGTGGTTTTGATTACATGAAGGGAGATGATGGCTGACGAGATTCAGAGCGGTGTAAGGGGCACGTTCGGAAATACCACACCGGAGCGAACTCATCTATCAGTTTGCATTGCACAGTGCGCCTAGTGCGCTATTTCCGAACGCGCCCTAAAGTAACCGGTCATTCACTGTTATAAATGCAGGTTTCATGTTGGGTCAAATTGATAAATTGCGTGAGCCACGCATGTTTTACACAGTTGAACAATAAGCTTGTCCGTCGTCGGGTGCACTGCAAACTTCTTCCAAGACGAAGACGTTCCTCTTACCTGTGCAGTCCTGTCTTGTTTTATTGTTCCAAATAAATTATTCCATTTGAAAAGTCCTTAATTCAGCAACAGCTTACAACAACAACACAAGACGCTGACTTTGTTGTGATCATCAAAAAAAAAGGAAAAGAAAAAGCCCCACTCGTCCCAGACTCGCATATACGCACAGCTGGGCATGGAGAGGTGACGACAAGATCGCGTTCTCTCTCACTCTCTCTCACTATCGCCTGTAGTCAATTAAACATCGTTAAGCTGCCCAACGTCTTTAACAAACTAAACTATAACTACAACAGAACATGTTGATTCCCTATACAGAGCTTAAATGAACTGAAACAACTGTAGTGACAAACTGTGACATGAGATATTTATTTTTTCCTTAAGCCAATTTAATGCAGACACAGGCCTGTACTTCTGTGTCTGAACTCTGAATGGCAACGTCTTATTTCTTTCTTTTTTCTTTTTAATTGTCATAATAATAATTATTATTAATAATACTAATAAAACTTTATTTGTATAGCACCTTTCATGACATGAAATGCAGCTCTCAAAGTGCTTTACAGAGCAATGGAGAAAAAAAGAAAAGCAAGGCAACGACATTAAAAAACAAGCAGTGATGCAATACAGTGAGGACATGAATAACAAAAAATAAAAGATCAATTAAAAGCAATGTTGTAGAAGTGGGTCTTGAGCTGAGCTTTAAAAATGTCTACAGAGGCTGAACAATTGAGTTCAGCCTCTAATTATTATTATATACATTTTATTTTGTAATATTTTTGTACTTGCTTTGGGCCTGTCTGTGCATGGGAAGGGCATCAGTATTATATTCATATAAGTAGACTGGATAATGTGAATTTAAATGTTTTTTGAGTGGTGCAACCATTATAGACAGCTATGTGTGTCCCTGTCCCTGTATCCGAGCACGGAAATAGCATAACTATTGTCACCACCAAGTGTCACTGTTGTGCAGCCTAACACAGACAGAGGCCAGGGAGGAGAGCTTGTACAGTACAGTACAGTACAGTACAGTACAGTACAGTACAGCCCAAGTACAGTAAAGTACTCGACTTGAACAAAAATCAATTATTTTAGATAAAAAAATAGGTATCGTAAAAAATATGCTATATCGTGAGTATATCGTTATCGTGATAAAATAAATTCTATATCGTGATATGAGATTTTGTCATATCGCCCAGCCCTACTCTGAGAGTGTACAAATGGCACCAAATGGACCCTTATGGGTCTGTAACTCTGAGAGTGTACAAATGGCACCAAATGGACCCTTATGGGTCTGTAACTCTGAGAGTGTACAAATGGCACCAAATGGACCCTTATGGGTCTGTAACTCTGAGAGTGTACAAATGGCACCAAATGGACCCTTATGGGTCTGTAACTCTGAGAGTGTACAAATGGCACCAAATGGACCCTTATGGGTCTGTAACTCTGAGAGTGTACAAATGGCACCAAATGGACCCTTATGGGTCTGTAACTCTGAGAGTGTACAAATGGCACCAAATGGACCGTAACTGGAACTCCCTCAAGGAGCCCTGGGGGGGTCCCCGGACCACACTTTGGGAACCACTGGACTAAATATCATAAGATTTCAGTCGACTAAATCTACAAATCTACAGTTGAACCAAATCGACCCTAATGGCTGCATTTGGTTCCATTTGTACACTCAAAAGTTAAATTAACATTGCTTTTACAATATCAATTGGTGGTCCCAGAGATAGAAATGTGATTAAATAGGGGTCTGTAGACTAATGCATGTCAAACTGGCATATATTTTCAAATGGGGGGGTAGCCTTAACTTTCCTTCAAAACAAATGGTGCTGTGCAATATGAAAAAATAAAATAAAAAATGTGTCCACTATCTGCAGTGGTAGAGAATCTCTGAGTGTCTACCACTGCAGATATATGGACTAATTTTATTTATTAATTAGAATATCTATACTAGAGCACAAACTGTCGGCGCGGGGACCCCCGCGGGGGTCCGCGGGGACCTCCGCGGGGGTCCGCGGGGACCTCCGCGGGGGTCCGCGGGGACCTCCGCGGGGGTCCGCGACGGGTCCGCGGTATAGTCTAGTCCTTTTTGTACAGATCAATGCAACAATATAATGCAAATATTTCTTACAAAACACTTTCTTACAAAACACTACAACCAGTAATCTTATCTGTCAAAGGGTTATCTGTACAAATGTCGTTGATAACTATAAACAAGAATGTTAAGCAGCACATTGTGGCCAAGTTAGTTAGCAAACTTAGCACTGAGCACATTGTGGCCAAGTTAGTTAGCACTGAGCTAGCACTGAGCACTGAAACCCTAGCCAGGCTTGGCCAGCCATGAGGATGGCTGCTGAAATCCCTCGACAAGACAGTATCAATACAATAATAAACGTGAGCTAAGTGAGTCAATAATTCTTACAAAACACTTCACCAGTATCTGTGTTCAGGCAACTGAACGAACAGATAACTAACTACTGTATAATTTAAACAAGAATGTTTGTGAACAAGCACATGGACCAACAAGCAGCATTGTGTGACCAAGAACAGCAGGACAAATCGCGGCAATTATCGCAGACTTTTAACGTGTCTTAAACTCAAAATGAAACACTCACACTCGTCATTACAACCCATATATAACTTATAAGTTAATATATTTTTCATTGTGAACTAACCTTGATATTAAGTGGTAGTTGGTTGGCAGTTGCTGTCTTGCTGAGTTGACTGTTAGAATGACTGAGTATTGATTAGAGGCTGATTTAGAACACCTGCTCCCTAGCTGGCTCTGAGAGCCCACCTCCAACTGTGACTGGACTCTTGATTGGCTGTCAATTAAGCATGAACAAATCAAAAACAAAAGAAAACAAGATTGACACAACCTCTGCTAACAAGATAGGTTGTGCAGCCTGCACACCACATGCTGGGCAATGTTCAATGCAAACAAACTAGGCATTAAAGGCCTAATGCACTAATTCAAGGTTTCAACTCAAAGCACTGTGAATTAGTTTCCCATTTTAATACATGGTTTCTTCCATATATTTGACCCTATTTAAACCACATGCATTCAGGGTTTTTTTTAGGATAATGTTTCAATGTTTTAATCTATTTATTTAGTACAGGAATTTTAGCCAGTAGTCTAAATTAATTAAAGGATGAATTTGGACTGGGCTACACCCTCCCCCTTCTGACTGTCAAGATTAGGGTTGGGATTCGGAACCGGGTCCATTTCAGACCCGGTTCCGACATTGCGGATCCGGAGCCGGTTCCATCGTTTTTTTATTAACGGTTCCCCAAACGGTTCTCATCAGTCGTCATTTAGCTCCGCTGTGTCTGTGCAATGTGCATGCATGCAAGCAGAGCCTGAGGTGACGTCACCCCACCTAAAGGAGTGTGTGGGCTCGGGGAGGATACGCCCACTGTTCTGTGCATTCAGCGACCGCTCACCGCCACGGAGCGAGTGATGTCGAAGAGATCTCCAAAGTGTGGTTAACAGAGAGGGAAATGACTCAGAAAAAGGTGACTCAGAAAGGTGTCAGATGAGGGCATCTTGACTCAAGATGCCCTCATCTGACACCTTTCTTCTTCAGCTTGCCTGCCAATGGTCATACCCTTGACCTTTGGTGTAAGGCTGTTAAAAGTACCTCTCTAGACTCACTTTCTTACGCTGAATCCAAATATATCAATGACGAGACTGTCTGACCTCAGGAAAGTGGTGAAAAAGGGCGCCAAAGTTTGTAAAAATTTCACCAATGCATCCAAAAAAACCTATTTCCTATAATTTTTTTTAATCAAGGGGCATGTATTCCCACTTACTTTTTTGCCCCGATTCCAACGGTGGTGGTCTCATCTCTCTACGGTGTCAGGAAGTGGGTGTAAACGCCTACTTCCTGTCCCCGGCCCCCAGAAATCGTCTGGAAAAAACCGAGATATGTGTTTCCAAGCACACGGACATACGGTTCTCTTAATTGGCTAACCCTAGGGTTAGTTTTCTACGCGCGATAGCTCGAGAACGATAAGGCCGTCAGCCAAGTAATTGACATGGGCGTGTTCAGCTGCCCGAGATCTACACTCTGATATGTCCGCCATTGTCGTGCGACACCCGTAGCAAGAGTTCTCCAACTCTGACCTGTAAACCGAAGGCCTTTATAGACATGGTGAACTCTATAGTGTATTGACTAGTGAAATGCTAACCCTAAATTTGAGAACCACATGTCCGTGTGCAGGGAGACACATATCAGCGCGTTCGTCTAATCGATAGCTATGCGTGGATGCAAAGCACTTCAATTTTCGACCTTTGTGGGAGGAGCTATCGCGCGTCAAAGTGTAACCCTAAGCTAACCCTATAAGCTTCTGAACCACATATCAGATTGTTTGTCCTGACAAGCTACATAACATACTAAAAGATGGGCCCCTAATATCCAATGGTTTTTTACTTAGAAGCCTTAAAGAGGCTAGACAAATCACGAAACTTTTTTTTTCAACGGGACCAATTCCATTAAATCCAGCGTGAAAATGTGAGTCAGAATAAGTGTTTTTTGAAAAAATAAAAAATAAATTGAGCTTTTGGGGCTGAAAAAACGTGTCTCTTTTGATTTGGTTGCAATTTAGAAGTGCAGTAGAGCTACGAGACGACTTTCATTGGATTCGGCGTGCTTGAAACATTCAGAAATAGTCTTGTTTGGAAAGAAAGGACCCCTATTTTTATAATAGCTTGATAAGTTCCATAAGGCCCAAGTTCAGTCAACATGACAAAAGTCAACACAATGAATTAAAGCAAGTTTAACTTTTGAAAAACCATGAATGTAAGTTAAAATTCTTAAACTTATCAGAGCTCATTGAGTTAAAGAGAAGAAGTCTATTGACTTAACCTTTTGAGAATGTGAATTCATGAATGTAAGTTAAGATTCCTAAACTTATCAGAGCTCGTTGAATTAAAGAGAAGAAGTGAATCGAGATAACTTTCGAGACTGAATTGTTTTACAGTGAGCTAGATACAATTTTAGTCTAGTTTTTATTTGTCGACGAAATTGTCAGTATATTTAGTCTTAGTTTTAGTCATCGTAGCTTAGTTTTCATTTAGTTTCCTTTTTTTTTTTTGTCAGTAAAAATAGTTAGTCCACGAAAATTTTTCGTCTTAGTTTTAGTCAACGAAAACAACACTGATCTCAAGGACCCCTAGAATTATACGTAATCGGCCGCCCGACCCTCCATCTGAAAATATGTTGCTCCACTAGGGACCCCTCCGTCCAGACACAAAGATATGAGTTCTGAAAGAATATATTCAAAGATTTGCGCCACAGTTTCACGATTAAAAAAATAAAAAAGCAGACCTCATACAAGCTCATAGCGCGGCACCGAGTGCCGCGCTATGAGCTTGTAGGTCTGCTATTTTTCAACAGCTAAAGCATAACATAATGCTTAAAAACACCAAAAGGGGTTCCCGTTCAGAAAGTGTTTTAACTCTGAGGCGTGTGGCTCCATTTGTCACACCTCTGAGTTCAATTAACATCCAGGAGTTTGCGGTGTAATCTGTTATACCATGTGGCACACACACAAACGCACGTACACACGCACGTACGCACGCACACACACACACGCACAACCGACTGTTGAGCGGCGGTGCCAAGTTGATCAGGGAGAGAAAATGGACATTTAATTGTGGAGCAATCAGCACGGAGAGCTTAATGGGACTTTTATAGTGTTCTATCGCTCCACCACTTTACCCGCATGCGCGCGCGCACACGCACACACACACACACACACACACACACACACACACACACACACACACACACACACACACACACACACACATGCACCTTTCCTTCGCTTTCTCTCCCTCCCTAGTTGTAAAAAACAAAAAACTCTCTCGCTTTCAAGCCGTGTTTCTGTCATTCACTCACTCGCAACCCCTTGTTTCTCTCTGTTTCATGGGTTAACCCATTCTGACCTGAGATCAGATTCATACCAGGTTTCCACTGGACACACACTGGTCTGATGAACCCATTCGGACCTGAGATCAGATTAAAAAAATGTCAGTCATTCTTCGATTTTTCAAAAATAGCAGACCTACAAGCTCATAGCGCGCCACTCGGTGGCGCGCTATGAGCTTGTAGATCTGCTATTTTTCAATAGCTAAAGCATAACATGATGCTATAACACCAAAATGGGTTCCCGTTCAGAATGGGTTAATTTCGTCATAGCGCGACCTACTGGTGAAGTATTGTAGTGCAGGTGATCGCAACAACCAACGATGCAGTGAAAAATGAAAACGGGACAAATATTCTAAACTTTGCGCGATTCTGCCAATAATCAATAGTGTTTGAGACAACCCCCCCCCCCCAAGCCCATACACGATTTGTGCGGTTAAAATGTTTAAAAAAAAGATTCCAATTTGTTTTCCAATATTTCTTTTGAAAATAGCAGATCTACAGTATCTATGACTTAGTCATAGTCTAATCCTGGATGATCATACATTTGACTGAACATGTCCCATTCTGACCTGAGATCAGATTCATACGAGGTTTCCACTGGACACACACTGGTCTGATGAACCCATTCTGACCTGAGATCAGATTCTAGAAATGTCCGTCGTTCTTCGATTTTTCAAAAATAGCAGACCTACAAGCTCGTAGCGGCGCGCTATGAGCTTGTAGATCTGCTATTTTGCAATAGCTAAAGCATAACATGACGCTGACACCAAAATGGGTTCCCGTTCAGAATGGGTTAACCCATTCAGGACTATAGAGACCAGATTCTACAAAAAATATCTTCTATTAAAATCTCAAGTTTTCTCTGAAAAACAATAATGTTTCCA
The DNA here is from genome assembly GCF_964188405.1 of Protomyctophum parallelum. Lineage (NCBI taxonomy): Eukaryota > Metazoa > Chordata > Actinopteri > Myctophiformes > Myctophidae > Protomyctophum > Protomyctophum parallelum. The sequence goes on along the minus strand of NC_139718.1, from coordinate 3,131,352 downwards.
CTGTACGTCAGTCAGTGGTGCTGACTGACATAGAGGCCAAGTTATACGTTAAAAAAAAAAGTTTGCCGTGAGAGAATATTGAAAAGAATTGCAGATCTATACGAGCTTGTAGATCTGCTATTTGTCAACAGCTGAAGTTTAACATAATGGTTAGAGGCTAAAGTGACACAGACGCGTTTTATACGCACTGAATCAGAGTGTTTCTCTCACTCTCTCACACGCACACACACACGCACACACACACACACACACACACACACACACACACACGCACGCACGCACGCACGCACGCACAGCAGGCCGTGCCATTGATTTCAGGTCAGAATCAGTTAACCCATTCTGAACGGGAACCCATTTTGGTGTTATAGCATCATGTCGTGCTTTAGCTATTGAAAAATAGCAGATCTACAAGCTCGTAGCGCGCCACTCGGTGGCGCGCTACGAGCTTGTAGGTCTGCTATTTTTGAAAAATCGAAGAACGACTGACATAGAAAGACATTTTTTTTAGAATCTGATCTCAGGTCAGAATCAGTTAAGTGAATGTAAAGTCAACCGCCCTGCCCTGCGGTTCGATCCCTGCCGTGCGGCGTGCTCTTTTGGCGTACGCATGGCGCACTGCGACAGGACCCATGCAGGTTGACCCCCCTTGTCCCACGTCACACCAATTATATACACCGGCATGTCCCAGGACACCCCTGGGGGTCATCATTGTACGGTATGAGGACCCCTGGGGGTCATCATTGTACGGTATGAGGACCCCTCCTGCCCTTCTCCTCTCTGAATATTATTACATTATAATTGCAATGATTTCATTCAGGCAGGACCCCTAGCTGCCTAAAACCACATAACCCCCAACCCCCACATAACTATATACCGACTCCACTCCTCTTTTAACCCATTCTGACCTGAGATCAGATTCATACGAGGTTTCCACTGGGACACACACACTGGTCTGATTAACCCCATTCTGACCTGAGATCAGATTCATACGAGGTTTCCACTGGACACACACTGGTCTGATTAATATTACATTAATTTCCACGATTTCATTCAGGCATGTCCTACAACAGCCCCCTGTTCATTATTAAACCATTTCAGCTTGTCTCACTTCATTCAGGCTGCATGAACAGCGCCCGAGCGCTGGGTTTCTGCCCCCTCAATGTCGTCTTTGAGGGGGCATCGTTATGGCAGACTTTATAATGTTTGGTTAGAGCAGGGGTTCTTGGCCGGGGGTCCCCGGGGACCCCCGGGGACCCCCGGAAATGCTTTGGAAATGTCTCGGTTATAAGAGGATCTGCCCAGCCCCCTCCCGACCCCCAATATAAATTGACTGCTACAATAACCTTAATAAAAGAGATTAAATAAACCATAAATAAATACTGAAAGCAGATATAATCATTAGGGAAGGTGTATGCATGTACTATGTGTACCATATGGAAACTCTTCATTTCCATTTTACAGCCATTCAGTCAGGCCCGGCTCCAGGATGAAATGACTGAGGGGGCATTTGAAAATGGCGAGGGTGCACATCTAATTTCTATATAGTAAAACTATGCTGTATGTACATAAAAGTGAGGGTGCAGAATTTGGAACGGAGGGTGCTGGGCACCCTCTGGCACCCCCGTGGCGCCGGGCCTGCATTCAGTTGCAAAATAATTTGGTGACCCCCAGGTTGAGAACCCCTGGGTTAGAGCACACACTATAAACAAACAAAGAGCAAGGTTTTGTATAAAGAGAAGTGAGGCGCCCCTCACTTCATACAAGTGTGATTTCTTTTGAGGGCCCTCCTATGTAACCTGACGCTGCCAGATGAGGGCGGTATTGGGTAACCATGTTCCCCAACACAGCATTCATCTGGGATCTCTCAGACAGTTGAGCTGACAAAAATCCGTTCCGTACCGGACCAATCAGCGTGAGCTAAGGGCGGGATATGTGCGAAACCGGACGTGAAGCTATACAGACACGTCAATATGATTGGTTGTGTTTGCACGCCCACACGGTGATAGACAGACGGTCCCATCCAATCATGTACCAAGTATCTTGAAAAAAAGGAACAGCCCCGTCATCGAATTTGCTTCCGCGATCCCAGATCCCAATAAGCTGTGAAACAAATTTGTGTAGCAAGCTTCTTGGATCTGGCAGCGTCAGGTTACCTCCTATGCCCAGCTTTGCAATAAAAGCGGGGCAATAAAATGCATTGGCAGGTATTTTTTTGATCATCCTGCAACGGATTTATTGATTTCTGTTTCGGGCACAAAAAAATAAAAAAATAAAACGTCATAGGGGTTTGAGCGGATGGTGTCATGATGATGTACGATGATAAGAGCGCCCCTCACTTCACACAGGTGTGATTTTTAAGGCGCCCGCTACCTTTCAGTGTATGTGTTCACAAACTTTGTCCTACACAAACAAAATAATAATATATTATAAATAATATATTTATTCAGTTTCGACAAAAAAAAGACAAACAACACTATACACAACAAGAACATAACAGACAGGAAAATAAAATAAATCAGTCCAGGCACATATAAAGATGTATATAAAGACGGCAAGAACAATGACAATAAATAATGAAATAATGATAATGATGATGAAATAATGATAATAAAATAAATCAGTCCAGGCACATAGAAAGATGTATAGAAAGTATATAAAGACGGCAAGAATAATGACGAACAGGGGCACGGTGGCACAGTTGGTAGTGCTGTCGCCTCACAGCTAGAAGGTCCTGGGTTCCATTCCCACAGTTGGTAGTGCTGTCGCCTCACAGCTAGAAGGTCCTGGGTTCCATTCCCACAGTTGGTAGTGCTGTCGCCTCACAGCTAGAAGGTCCTGGGTTCGATTCCCGCTCGGGGCGCTGTGGGTGCTGGCGGCGTGTTTCCTCCTCCGCGTCATCAGTGCCCATACCCGAAGGCGGGGGTTGGCGAAAGGGCCTTTCTGTGTGGAGTTTGCATGTTCTCCCCGTGTCCCCTAGGGTAGGTACCCTCACATGTTCTCCCCGTGTCCCCTAGGGTAGGTACCCTCACATGTTCTCCCCGTGTCCCCTAGGGTAGGTACCCTCACATGTTCTCCCCGTGTCCCCTAGGGTAGGTACCCTCACATGTTCTCCCCGTGTCCCCTAGGGTAGGTACCCTCACATGTTCTCCCCGTGTCCCCTAGGGTAGGTACCCTCACATGTTCTCCCCGTGTCCCCTAGGGTAGGTACCCTCACATGTTCTCCCCATGTCCCCCTAGGGTAGGTACCCTCACATGTTCTCCCCATGTCCCCCTAGGGTAGGTACCCTCACATGTTCTCCCCATGTCCCCCTAGGGTAGGTACCCTCACAAAAAACATGCAGTAATCCTGGTCTCTAAACTGCCTCCCCCTGGCCAGCCGGGGCGCCTGATGGAGGGGAATGTAACTGGTCGGAATAACGTGTCCCTTCCACGCGCTACGTCCGGTCGGGGAAACTCCCCTCTGTCAGGTGAAAAGAAGCAGCTTGGACTCCTCATGCATAGAAGGAGGCATGAGGTCAGTCCGCTGCCCCCCCAGGTTGGCAGAGGAAGTGTAGCGCCCAGGATTACATTAGATAATTGGCACTGGGTGAAAAAGAAAACTGGGTTACAAAATCGTGGGATAAAAATGTAGTTTAAAAAAAAAAAAAATGACAATAAATATTGATAGTCTCCCATGAGGAAGGAATAGACACAAGAATAAATAAATAAAAACAAAACCATTGCCGTGACGAGCAGACCCGTGCATTATTCCTTTGACAGCCTTGATCCACAACAAATGCATATTCTTCCTAGCAGCAAACGTTAACAATTTGAATAACTCTTTTTCTGTTTGACGTCTGTAACGTGACCATATGGGAGAACAAGCAGAAGGGATTTAGATCAAACCGCAATGTCATACCAAGAGTTCTGAAGCTTCCCAGGCTTCAAAGACAGTGAATCTATCTATACCAACCTCTGTCTTGCATTTAAAGCAAAATGGGGGCGCACTGGCATCCATTTAATTCCTCAGAGCAGTGTTATATATGTAAAGTATACGATGTAATATTCTGAACTGGATGGATTTAGTTTGGTTACAAGCGGAGGCCCGTCTAAATCTTTCTCCCAGGACTGCTTGGTGATTCAGGACAATTAAGACAAGTGAATCCCTAGACTCCTTCAAAACCCGCTCTACAATTTACAATTTACAATTTACAATTTAGGCATATCTATATGATGAAACTATACATACACTATACATAATAAACTATACATATTCACTACTATGCTATACATATGTACTATGGCGTGCTATGACTATATACAATACAATTATAGTGCTGTCTACATAACATGCTATAAGCTCTCAAAGGACACCTATACGGACGGCTGCAATTCGAAAATGGCCCCCGGTAAAATCTGAACACATGACTCCATCTTCTAAACCGTTGGAGCTACATATTATGTTCTGAGGTGCTCGAAATGTTCAGAATACTCTGAGGTGCTCGAAATGTTCAGAATACTCATGTTTGAATACTAATAGACCATTAATGCACACGCTGGTCACCTTGCTATAAGTTAACCCATTCTGACCTGAGATCAGATTCATACGAGGTTTCCACTGGACACACACTGGTCTGATTAACCCGTTCTGGGCGGGAACCCCTTTTGGTGTTAGCATCATGTTATGCTTTAGCTATTGAAAAACAGCAGATCTACAAGCTCATAGCGCGCCACTCGGTGGCGCGCTATGAGCTTGTAGGTCTGCTATTTTTGAAAAATCGAAGAACGACTGACATTTTTAGAATCTGATCTCAGGTCAGAATGGGGTTAATCAGACCAGTGTGTGTCCAGTGGAAACCTCGTATGAATCTGATCTCAGGTCAGAATGGGTTAATCAGACCAGTGTGTGTCCAGTGGAAACCTCGTATGAATCTGATCTCAGGATGGGTTAAGACCTGATGCTGATTCTGTGTTTCAAAATGGCACATGTACAGTACAGTACAGTACAGTACAGTACAGTACAGTACAGTACAGTACAGTACCAGTGTTGTTTTTGGCAGCAAATTTAGATTTTAGTTTTAGTCTTTTGAATAGTTTTCATTTAGTTTTAGTCACATTTTAGTCACCTGGAATGTGTTAGTGTTAGTCTAGTTTTAGTCGACTAAATGTCATGAGATTTTAGTCGACTAAATCTACAGTTGATTTAGTCGACTAAAATGTATTTTGGTGGGTGTTGATGCCGTCGTAATGACTGTTTTTACACTTGCTGAAAATAGCCGATCTACAAGCTCACAACGCGTCGCAGCCAAGTGTAAAATGACTTATACTGGATCTCTTGTCCACTATAGTCCCTTCCTAACATCTTAGTCTAGTTTTTATTTGTTGACGAAATTGTCAGTATATATTTAGTCTCAGTTTTAGTCACCATAGCTTAGTTTTAATTTAGTTTCCATTTAGTTTTCTTCAGTGGAAAAAGGCAGTCGACGAACATTTTTCGTCTTAGTTTTAGTCGACGAAAACAACACTGTACAGTACAAGCTCGCAACACTGAGCCTTATGCCTTATGTATTCTACACTGAGCCTTATGCCTTATGTATTCTACACTGAGCCTTATGCCTTATGTATTCTACACTGAGCCTTATGCCTTATGTATTCTTTACACTGAGCCTTATGCCTTATGTATTCTACACTGAGCCTTATGCCTTATGTATTCTACACTGAGCCTTATGCCTTATGTATTCTTTACACTGAGCCTTATGCCTTATGTATTCTTTACACTGAGCCTTATGCCTTATGTATTCTACACTGAGCCTTATGCCTTATGTATTCTACACTGAGCCTTATGCCTTATGTATTCTTTACACTGAGCCTTATGCCTTATGTATTCTTTACACTGAGCCTTATGCCTTATGTATTCAACACTGAGCCTTATGCCTTATGTATTCTACACTGAGCCTTATGCCTTATGTATTCTACACTGAGCCTTATGCCTTATGCATTCTACACTGAGCCTTATGCCTTATGTATTCAACACTGAGCCTTATGCCTTATGTATTCAACACTGAGCCTTATGCCTTATGTATTCTACACTGAGCCTTATGCCTTATGTATTCAACACTGAGCCTTATGCCTTATGTATTCAACACTGAGCCTTATGCCTTATGTATTCTACACTGAGCCTTATGCCTTATGTATTCAACACTGAGCCTTATGCCTTATGTATTCTACACTGAGCCTTATGCCTTATGTATTCAACACTGAGCCTTATGCCTTATGTATTCTTTACACTGAGCCTTATGCATTATGTATTCTACACTGAGCCTTATGCCTTATGTATTCTTTACACTGAGCCTTATGCCTTATGTATTCAACACTGAGCCTTATGCCTTATGTATTCTTTACACTGAGCCTTATGCATTATGTATTCTACACTGAGCCTTATGCCTTATGTATTCAACACTGAGCCTTATGCCTTATGTATTCTACACTGAGCCTTATGCCTTATGTATTCTTTACACTGAGCCTTATGCCTTATGTATTCTACACTGAGCCTTATGCCTTATGCATTCTACACTGAGCCTTATGCCTTATGTATTCAACACTGAGCCTTATGCCTTATGTATTCTACACTGAGCCTTATGCCTTATGTATTCAACACTGAGCCTTATGCCTTATGCATTCTACACTGAGCCTTATGCCTTATGTATTCTACACTGAGCCTTATGCCTTATGTATTCTACACTGAGCCTTATGCCTTATGTATTCTACACTGAGCCTTATGCCTTATGTATTCAACACTGAGCCTTATGCCTTATGTATTCTACACTGAGCCTTATGCCTTATGTATTCAACACTGAGCCTTATGCCTTATGTATTCTTTACACTGAGCCTTATGCCTTATGTATTCAACACTGAGCCTTATGCCTTATGTATTCTTTACACTGAGCCTTATGCCTTATGTATTCTACACTGAGCCTTATGCCTTATGTATTCAACACTGAGCCTTATGCCTTATGTATTCTTTACACTGAGCCTTATGCCTTATGTATTCTTTACACTGAGCCTTATGCCTTATGTATTCTACACTGAGCCTTATGCCTTATGTATTCAACACTGAGCCTTATGCCTTATGTATTCTACACTGAGCCTTATGCCTTATGTATTCAACACTGAGCCTTATGCCTTATGTATTCAACACTGAGCCTTATGCCTTATGTATTCAACACTGAGCCTTATGCCTTATGTATTCAACACTGAGCCTTATGCCTTATGTATTCAACACTGAGCCTTATGCCTTATGTATTCTACACTGAGCCTTATGCCTTATGTATTCAACACTGAGCCTTATGCCTTATGTATTCTTTACACTGAGCCTTATGCCTTATGTATTCTACACTGAGCCTTATGCCTTATGTATTCTACACTGAGCCTTATGCCTTATGTATTCAACACTGAGCCTTATGCCTTATGTATTATTTACACTGAGCCTTATGCCTTATGTATTCTTTACACTGAGCCTTATGCCTTATGTATTCAACACTGAGCCTTATGCCTTATGTATTCTACACTGAGCCTTATGCCTTATGTATTCAACACTGAGCCTTATGCCTTATGTATTCAACACTGAGCCTTATGCCTTATGTATTCTACACTGAGCCTTATGCCTTATGTATTCAACACTGAGCCTTATGCCTTATGTATTCTTTACACTGAGCCTTATGCCTTATGCATTCAACACTGAGCCTTATGCCTTATGTATTCAACACTGAGCCTTATGCCTTATGTATTCTTTACACTGAGCCTTATGCCTTATGCATTCAACACTGAGCCTTATGCCTTATGTATTCTACACTGAGCCTTATGCCTTATGTATTCTACACTGAGCCTTATGCCTTATGTATTCTACACTGAGCCTTATGCCTTATGTATTCAACACTGAGCCTTATGCCTTATGTATTCAACACTGAGCCTTATGCCTTATGTATTCAACACTGAGCCTTATGCCTTATGTATTCAACACTGAGCCTTATGCCTTATGTATTCAACACTGAGCCTTATGCCTTATGTATTCTACACTGAGCCTTATGCCTTATGTATTCAACACTGAGCCTTATGCCTTATGTATTCAACACTGAGCCTTATGCCTTATGTATTCAACACTGAGCCTTATGCCTTATGTATTCTACACTGAGCCTTATGCCTTATGTATTCAACACTGAGCCTTATGCCTTATGTATTCTTTACACTGAGCCTTATGCCTTATGTATTCTACACTGAGCCTTATGCCTTATGTATTCAACACTGAGCCTTATGCCTTATGCATTCAACACTGAGCCTTATGCCTTATGTATTCTTTACACTGAGCCTTATGCCTTATGTATTCTACACTGAGCCTTATGCCTTATGCATTCAACACTGAGCCTTATGCCTTATGTATTCAACACTGAGCCTTATGCCTTATGTATTCTACACTGAGCCTTATGCCTTATGCATTCAACACTGAGCCTTATGCCTTATGTATTCTTTACACTGAGCCTTATGCCTTATGCATTCAACACTGAGCCTTATGCCTTATGTATTCAACACTGAGCCTTATGCATTATGCATTCAACACTGAGCCTTATGCCTTATGTATTCAACACTGAGCCTTATGCCTTATGTATTCAACACTGAGCCTTATGCCTTATGTATTCAACACTGAGCCTTATGCCTTATGTATTCTACACTGAGCCTTATGCCTTATGTATTCAACACTGAGCCTTATGCCTTATGTATTCTTTACACTGAGCCTTATGCCTTATGTATTCAACACTGAGCCTTATGCCTTATGTATTCTTTACACTGAGCCTTATGCCTTATGTATTCAACACTGAGCCTTATGCCTTATGTATTCTTTACACTGAGCCTTATGCCTTATGTATTCTACACTGAGCCTTATGCCTTATGTATTCTACACTGAGCCTTATGCCTTATGTATTCTTTAACAACACTGAGCCTTATGCCTTATGTATTCACACTGAGCCTTATGCCTTATGTATTCAACACTGAGCCTTATGCCTTATGTATTCTACACTGAGCCTTATGCCTTATGTATTCTACACTGAGCCTTATGCCTTATGTATCCTTTACACTGAGCCTTATGCCTTATGTATTCAACACTGAGCCTTATGCCTTATGTATTCTTTACACTGAGCCTTATGCCTTATGTATTCAACACTGAGCCTTATGCCTTATGTATTCTTTACACTGAGCCTTATGCCTTATGTATTCTACACTGAGCCTTATGCCTTATGTATTCAACACTGAGCCTTATGCCTTATGTATTCTTTACACTGAGCCTTATGCCTTATGTATTCAACACTGAGCCTTATGCCTTATGTATTCAACACTGAGCCTTATGCCTTATGTATTCTTTACACTGAGCCTTATGCCTTATGTATTCAACACTGAGCCTTATGCCTTATGTATTCTTTACACTGAGCCTTATGCCTTATGTATTCTTTACACTGAGCCTTATGCCTTATGTATTCTTTACACTGAGCCTTATGCCTTATGTATTCTACACTGAGCCTTATGCCTTATGTATTCTTTACACTGAGCCTTATGCCTTATGTATTCTTTACACTGAGCCTTATGCCTTATGTATTCAACACTGAGCCTTATGCCTTATGTATTCTACACTGAGCCTTATGCCTTATGTATTCTACACTGAGCCTTATGCATTCAACACTGAGCCTTATGCCTTATGTATTCAACACTGAGCCTTATGCCTTATGTATTCTTTACACTGAGCCTTATGCCTTATGTATTCTACACTGAGCCTTATGCCTTATGTATTCAACACTGAGCCTTATGCCTTATGTATTCTACACTGAGCCTTATGCCTTATGTATTCTTTACACTGAGCCTTATGCCTTATGTATTCTTTACACTGAGCCTTATGCCTTATGTATTCTTTACACTGAGCCTTATGCCTTATGTATTCTTTACACTGAGCCTTATGCCTTATGTATTCAACACTGAGCCTTATGCCTTATGTATTCTTTACACTGAGCCTTATGCCTTATGTATTCAACACTGAGCCTTATGCCTTATGTATTCTTTACACTGAGCCTTATGCCTTATGTATTCTACACTGAGCCTTATGCCTTATGTATTCAACACTGAGCCTTATGCCTTATGTATTCAACACTGAGCCTTATGCCTTATGTATTCTTTACACTGAGCCTTATGCCTTATGTATTCAACACTGAGCCTTATGCCTTATGTATTCTACACTGAGCCTTATGCCTTATGTATTCTACACTGAGCCTTATGCCTTATGTATTCAACACTGAGCCTTATGCCTTATGTATTCAACACTGAGCCTTATGCCTTATGTATTCAACACTGAGCCTTATGCCTTATGTATTCTTTACACTGAGCCTTATGCCTTATGTATTCTTTACACTGAGCCTTATGCCTTATGTATTCAACACTGAGCCTTATGCCTTATGTATTCTACACTGAGCCTTATGCCTTATGTATTCAACACTGAGCCTTATGCCTTATGTATTCAACACTGAGCCTTATGCCTTATGTATTCAACACTGAGCCTTATGCCTTATGTATTCAACACTGAGCCTTATGCCTTATGTATTCTTTACACTGAGCCTTATGCCTTATGTATTCAACACTGAGCCTTATGCCTTATGTATTCTACACTGAGCCTTATGCCTTATGTATTCAACACTGAGCCTTATGCCTTATGTATTCTTTACACTGAGCCTTATGCCTTATGTATTCAACACTGAGCCTTATGCCTTATGTATTCAACACTGAGCCTTATGCCTTATGTATTCAACACTGAGCCTTATGCCTTATGTATTCTACACTGAGCCTTATGCCTTATGTATTCAACACTGAGCCTTATGCCTTATGTATTCTACACTGAGCCTTATGCCTTATGTATTCTTTACACTGAGCCTTATGCCTTATGTATTCAACACTGAGCCTTATGCCTTATGTATTCTTTACACTGAGCCTTATGCCTTATGTATTCTTTACACTGAGCCTTATGCCTTATGTATTCTTTACACTGAGCCTTATGCCTTATGTATTCTTTACACTGAGCCTTATGCCTTATGTATTCAACACTGAGCCTTATGCCTTATGTATTCTACACTGAGCCTTATGCCTTATGTATTCAACACTGAGCCTTATGCCTTATGTATTCAACACTGAGCCTTATGCCTTATGTATTCAACACTGAGCCTTATGCCTTATGTATTCTACACTGAGCCTTATGCCTTATGTATTCTTTACACTGAGCCTTATGCCTTATGTATTCTTTACACTGAGCCTTATGCCTTATGTATTCAACACTGAGCCTTATGCCTTATGTATTCAACACTGAGCCTTATGCCTTATGTATTCAACACTGAGCCTTATGCCTTATGTATTCAACACTGAGCCTTATGCCTTATGTATTCTACACTGAGCCTTATGCCTTATGTATTCTTTACACTGAGCCTTATGCCTTATGTATTCTTTACACTGAGCCTTATGCCTTATGTATTCAACACTGAGCCTTATGCCTTATGTATTCTACACTGAGCCTTATGCCTTATGTATTCTACACTGAGCCTTATGCCTTATGTATTCAACACTGAGCCTTATGCCTTATGTATTCTACACTGAGCCTTATGCCTTATGTATTCTACACTGAGCCTTATGCCTTATGTATTCTTTACATTGAGCCTTATGCCTTATGTATTCTTTACACTGAGCCTTATGCCTTATGTATTCAACACTGAGCCTTATGCCTGATGTATTCAACACTGAGCCTTATGCCTTATGTATTCTTTACACTGAGCCTTATGCCTTATGTATTCAACACTGAGCCTTATGCCTTATGTATTCAACACTGAGCCTTATGCCTTATGTATTCTTTACACTGAGCCTTATGCCTTATGTATTCTTTACATTGAGCCTTATGCCTTATGTATTCTTTACACTGAGCCTTATGCCTTATGTATTCAACACTGAGCCTTATGCCTTATGTATTCAACACTGAGCCTTATGCCTTATGTATTCTTTACACTGAGCCTTATGCCTTATGTATTCTTTACACTGAGCCTTATGCCTTATGTATTCAACACTGAGCCTTATGCCTTATGTATTCTACAATGAGCCTTATGCCTTATGTATTCTACACTGAGCCTTATGCCTTATGTATTCTACACTGAGCCTTATGCCTTATGTATTCAACACTGAGCCTTATGCCTTATGTATTCAACACTGAGCCTTATGCCTTATGTATTCTTTACACTGAGCCTTATGCCTTATGTATTCTTTACACTGAGCCTTATGCCTTATGTATTCTACACTGAGCCTTATGCCTTATGTATTCTTTACACTGAGCCTTATGCCTTATGTATTCTACACTGAGCCTTATGCCTTATGTATTCTTTACACTGAGCCTTATGCCTTATGTATTCAACACTGAGCCTTATGCCTTATGTATTCTACACTGAGCCTTATGCCTTATGTATTCTTTACGCCCCGTGGCGGTTTATGAACAATTCGACTCACACCTGCGTGTAACGATGGATTCCGACACGAGAATTAATCATTATCTCCATCTCCCATCGGCTCACTGATTGGACGCGCCGCATCGATTTTTCCCCCTGGGGGAATTCCCAGCATGCACTGGGAATTTGTAATCATAATTGTGTAATGCATATTTTTCTTTTAACACATTAAAGACTGGAAGGCATCTGTGTCACCTTAATAGCTTTTAACCACTTGTTGGTGATGGAAAGGTAACCTTCTGAAAGCTTCATGGGCTCAAAGATAATCATCTTCAAAATCTTTAAAAGAAACGGTCAAAATGACCGTTTTTGACATGCTAGTGTGACAGTGCTATGTGACAGTGCACATGCTAGTGTAGACAAACATGCTAGTGTGAACCAATATTTGAAACTTTTTAGCTGTTGAAAAATCGTGGAAATGTGTTGCAATTCTTGGCAATACATGTTCTTTCACAGTGAATGTTTTAAACTCATAAAAAGTGTGTGTGTGTCGGGGGGGGGGGGGGTCCCTGGAACAACATATTTGCAGATGGGGGTTGGCGGCCGATTACATAAAATATTTGGGGGTCCTTGACATGAAATAGTTTGGGCACCACTGACACATAGAAACATGGGGGTTTTCAGAAAACTGTCAGGATTTAGAAGACATTTTGTAGATTCTATGGTCTCAGTCCTAGATGGCTTAACATAATCCCATAGCAGGTTCTGAGATGTTTAATTATGTTGTCGACCGCCAACGAAACGCTCCACATACTCTGTCCTGAGTGACTGAGAAACTGTGGTGGTAAAAGTTACTCTTTTTTTTGTTTTGTTTTACTTAACCCATTTAGGCCTGACGTCGAAATTAAGAAAATGTCTGACAGTTTTCTGAAATACATCATGTTTCTGGATCAGTGGGGCTCAATATTTCATGTCAAGGACACCAAAAATGATATGTAATTGGCCGCCGACTCCCTATCTGAACATAATTTATGTTGTTCCAGGGACCTCCTCAGAAGCAAAGATTTGAGTTAAAAACGTTCGCTCTGAAATAATATATTTTCAAAGAGTTGTGCCGCATTTTCACCTCTTTTCAAAAATAGCAGACCTACAGGCTTATACCTATGAGCTTGTAGATCTGCTATTTTTCAATAGCTAAAGCAGAATGGGTGAAGTAAAAGTATCACTATACTGTAGGCATGTTCTGTTACAATGTTAAATGTACCAACAGTACCAACAGTAGAAAGTAACAAACCCAATTCACAAGTTTTCAAATTTTAAAAATAAAACATTTTGAAAATAGCAGATCTACAAGCTCGGCTATTTTCAGCAGGTGTAAAATAAGCCAGTATTTACGACGGCATCAAGGCCCGCCGAAATACATTTTAGTCGACTAAATTAACTGTAGATTTAGTCGACTAAAATCGTATATTTAGTTGACAAAAACTAGACTAACACTAAAACATTCCAGGTCACTAAAATGTGACTAAAACTAAATGAAAACACATATAGTCAAGAGACTATGACTAAAATCTGCTGTCAAAATCAACACTGCTTTCACGAATCACACCACTGCTGTGAAAGTCACCGAACGGAATGTTCGGTTCCAAGAAGGCTTAAACATGTAAACAGAGTGACAACACAGCAGTCGTAAACAGCTCAATAAAATGAATGGTCCTCACATAATGAGGGATTAAACTTTTATAGCTGTGTGCGTGTGCGCGCGCGTGTGCATGCACGTGTGTGCGTGCATGCGTGCACGTGCGTGTGCGTGGCTGTATGCACTGCAGGGCAGGACAGCAGAGGTGGACGGTTGACATCCGGAACCGTAAAGATGATGATAACACAATATCTACTGTATGTCATTCTCTACTGTAATTACCCCCATATCTCTCTCTATATATCTCTATCTCTATCTCTATCTATCTCTCTCTCTATCTATCTCTATCTCTATCTATCTCTCTCTCTATCTCTCTCTCTCTCTCTCTCTATCTATCTCTCTCTCTATCTATCTCTCTCTCTATCTCTATCTCTCTCTCTATCTCTATCTCTCTCTCTATCTCCGCATGCTCGCGTGCGTCTCTCTCTCTCTCTGAACACTGTGTTACGTGGGTGTTGGGGTCTTATCATCAGACTGTCCGTCTGGTTGAGACGCACAGCACATTGAGACAAAGTGGGGTGCCTATGGGCTATAGTTCCAAACATTGGAACTATCCCATTGAGACAAAGTGGGGTGCCTATGGGCTATAGTTCCACACATTGGAACTATCCCATTGAGACAAAGTGGGGTGCCTATGGGCTATAGTTCCAAACACTGGAACTATGAGAGGGTCCTAACTGTACAATCAATGAGAGAGTGTCCTAACTGTACAATCAATGCAATACAAAATAAAACACAAAACAAACAAACAAACACAAAAACAGGGTATTACAATATAAAAGGCACAATAGCAAAGAGATGGATCATTTCCATTGGTCAGCATTAGAATACAGTTGATTAAAAGAAAAAAAACACATACATATGAAACATACATATATACAATGCATCGCTCAGTGAACAAAGACAAGGCATCCTCCTCACCCAGCCTTCATGTCAGCCGTCCTCAGCGCGTTCCTTTGTCCACAAACACTGGATTGTTTGCTTAGAGCTGTTTTAAGCCTCAGAAAATGTCCCACCAAACTTTCTCTCTCTTCCCCTAAAACAAAGTTCTTCAATTCGGTCAAACTGCATATTGGTTCCAGTTCATTCAGTTCAGATTTTTACACAAACAACTAACTAAGGGTTAGATCAGAACAACTTAACAACAACCACAGCAAACACTAAGTTAATTCAGTTCAGATCAGAACAACTTAACAACAACCACAGCAAACACTAAGTTAATTCAGTTCAGATCAGAACAACTGACAACAACCACACCAAACACTAAGTTAATTCAGTTCAGATCAGAACAACTGACAACAACCACACCAAACACTATGTTAATTCAGTTCAGATCAGAACAACTGACAACAACCACACCAAACACTAAGTTAATTCAGTTCAGATCAGAACAACTAACAACAACCACACCAAACACTATGTTAATTCAGTTCAGATCAGAACAACTGACAACAACCACACCAAACACTATGTTAATTCAGTTCAGATCAGAACAACTGACAACAACCACACCAAACACTATGTTAATTCAGTTCAGATCAGAACAACTATAACAACAACCACACCAAACACTATGTTAATTCAGTTCAGATCAGAACAACTATAACAACAACCACACCAAACACTAAGTTAATTCAGTTCAGATCAGAACAACTAACAACAACCACACCAAACACTAAGTTAATTCAGTTCAGATCAGAACAACTTAACAACAACCACACCAAACACTAAGTTAATTCAGTTCAGATCAGAACAACTTAACAACAACCACAGCAAACACTAAGTTAATTCAGTTCAGATCAGAACAACTTAACAACAACCACACCAAACACTAAGTTAATTCAGTTCAGATCAGAACAACTTAACAACAACCACACCAAACACTAAGTTAATTCAGTTCAGATCAGAACAACTTAACAACAACCACACCAAACACTAAGTTAATTCAGTTCAGATCAGAACAACTGACAACAACCACACCAAACACTAAGTTAATTCAGTTCAGATCAGAACAACTGACAACAACCACACCAAACACTAAGTTAATTCAGTTCAGATCAGAACAACTGACAACAACCACACCAAACACTATGTTAATTCAGTTCAGATCAGAACAACTATAACAACAACCACACCAAACACTAAGTTAATTCAGTTCACATCAGAACAACTTAACAACAACCACACCAAACACTAAGTTAATTCAGTTCAGATCAGAACAACTGACAACAACCACACCAAACACTAAGTTAATTCAGTTCAGATCAGAACAACTAACAACAACCACACCAAACACTCCCTGTCCAAAATGGAACCCAGGCTCGGCCGCCTCACTTCCTGTTCCTTTATACTAGCTTCCTGGCAGTTCACTCCCTGTTATTGCTCACATGCTTTAACCCCCCCCCCCCCCAGGACCCCCATTGAATGGCATTTCTATCTCTGGGACCCCAATTTATATTGTAACATCAATGTTAATTTAACTCTGAGAGTGTAGACATGGTTCATTTGTACACTCTCAGAGTTACAGGGCCCATAAGGGTACCTACCATACCATATCCATACATAGTTTAACCAATATATTCCCTTGTTTTTTCCCCAGTGTGTTTAATTTCCTTATATATACTCATACAAGAACAATAAATACATTATGTCACACATTCATTACGTGGAAGTGTCCAGGGCCGGATCTACCATATGGGCACTTTGGGCACGGTGCCCAGGGGCCCTTGGGCACCAGGGGTGTCACATATTGTAATAACCTGTTGACAGTGACAGGGCTCTGATGATGATGATGATGATGATGATGACAGTTTCTTTTCCCTTTTTCACTGCGATGGAAGGAGGAAGGGCTCAGGGTAATTAATCCCTCTATACGTAGTTGTCAGTCTTTTGTAAAATCCTCCGCTATTGGTGGGATTAGCCACGATTAAGCCCAAAACACACCGGGTGGTGCAGCAGCGACGCGGCAACGCCTGGAAAATAGAACGGTGGCGTATCGGAGCGTCAGGCGAGGCGTGAACGCGCGTCGGACGCCGCCGGAGTGCGTTAGGTTCATTGAAAATAACGGTGGCGGCTGTTTTGACGCGCGGCGTTCGCAGGCGGTGTGTGTAGCCCAAAAAATGAACCAGTATTTAATGTGTAAACTCCATGATATTTACATTGGAATGAATGAGCCCGGCTTGGTGGATGGTTCTCCCTCCAGACAGTGAATGGAATGGATGAGCCCGGCTTGGTGGATGGTTCTCCCTCCAGACAGTGAATGGATGAGCCCGGCTTGGTGGATGGTTCTCCCTCCAGACAGTGAATGGATGAGCCCGGCTTGGTGGATGGTTCTCCCTCCAGACAGTGAATGGATGAGCCCGGCTTGGTGGCGGTTCTCCCTCCAGACAGTGAATGGATGAGCCCGGCTTGGTGGCGGTTCTCCCTCCAGACAGTGAATGGATGAGCCCAGCTTGGTGGCGGTTCTGTCTCCAGACAGTGAATGGATGAGCCCGGCTTGGTGGATGGTTCTCCCTCCAGACAGTGAATGGATGAGCCCGGCTTGGTGGCGGTTCTCCCTCCAGACAGTGAATGGATGAGCCCGGCTTGGTGGATGGTTCTCCCTCCAGACAGTGAATGGATTGAGCCCGGCTTGGTGGATGGTTCTCCCTCCAGACAGTGAATGGATGAGCCCGGCTTGGTGGCGGTTCTGTCTCCAGACAGTGAGATGAATGAGCCCAGCTTGGTGGATGGTTCTCCTCCAGACAGTGAATGAATGAGCCCAGCTTGGTGGATTGGTTCTCCCTCCAGACAGTGAATGAATGAGCCCGGCTTGGTGGATGGTTCTCCCTCCAGACAGTGAATGAATGAATGGCTTGGTGGAATGGTTCTCCCTCCAGACAGTGAATG
>NC_139718.1:3105774-3110774 GCF_964188405.1 Protomyctophum parallelum | reverse complement strand
TTCCCCCGGTGGGTAGATCTTGTTGAACTGGTCATTTTAACCCATTCTGACCTGAGATCAGATTCATACGAGTTTTCCACTGGACATGCACACTGGTCTGATTAACCCATTCTGACCTGAGATCAGATTCTAAAAATGTCAGTCGTTCTTCGATTTTTCAAAAAATAGCAGATCTACAAGCTCGTATCGCGCCACTCGGCCACTCGGTGGCGCGATATGAGCTTGTAGATCTGCTATTTTTCAATAGCTAAAGCATAAAATGATGCCAACACCAAAATGGGTGCCACCGAGTGGCGCGCTACGAGCTTGTAGGTCTGCTATTTTTGAAAAATCTGACTGACATTTTTAGAATCTGATCTCAGGTCAGAATGGGTTAATCAGACCAGTGTGTGTCCAGTGGAAACCTCGTATGAATCTGATCTCAGGTCAGAATGGGTTAAATTAGGATAAATATGCGTGACTGTGAAGACAACACGGAAGTGGGGAGAATCCGCTTTATATTTTGACTCATGACAGAACATGATAGAACCGCTGCTACTTTGCCTGGAAAGGAGCCAGCTGAGGTGGTTCGGGGCATCTGGTTAGGATGCCTCTCGGGCGTCTCCCTAGGGAGGTCCTCGACGCACGTCCCACTGGGAGGAGACCCCGGGGCAGACCAAGGACCACGTCCCACTGGGAGGAGACCCCCAGGGCAGACCAAGGACCACGTCCCACTGGGAGGAGACCCCGGGGCAGACCAAGGACCACGTCCCACTGGGAGGAGACCCCGGGGCAGACCAAGGACAACGTCCCACTGGGAGGAGACCCCCGGGGCAGACCAAGGACCACGTCCCACTGGGAGGAGACCCCGGGGCAGACCAAGGACCACGTCCCACTGGGAGGAGACCCCGGGGCAGACCAAGGCGCAGTTGGAGGAAACACATCGACTCACTGGACTTGGAACGTCTCGGAATCCCCCAGGAGGAAGTCACAAATGTTGCTCTGGAGAGGGAAGTCTGGAGCTCTCTGGTGGAGCTGTTGCCCCACAACTACGGATAAGCGGTTTTGAGAAACCAAACATTAAGCTCCTCCTCCAGGCTGACTGCTCTGCATGCGCTGGGACAATAGTTTCTAAAAGATAACTGACGCAACATCACTGCTAACCTTTACAATTTACAATTTACAATTTAGGCATTTAGCAGACGCTCTTAATCCAGAGCGACTTACATTTAAGCAAGAACAAAAGCATGGGAATACATCACATAAAAGTATTTATCATGAAACATGCGTAAGCTAAGAAAGTAACAGTGGAATATCTATATAATGAAACTATACATACACTATACATATAAACTATACATATTTACTACTATGCTATACATATGTACTATGGCGTGCTATGACTAAATACAATACAATTATAGTGCTGTCTACATAACATGCTATAAGTCTGTATAAAATGCTATCTAAGCCAACATAAATGCTATCTAAGGGGTTAGGGTAAGTGCTATGGGCCATGATGGAGTCTGAAAAGGTGGGTTTTCAGGCTACGGCGGAAGATTGGGAGTGATGCTGCAGTTCTGACTGCAATGGGAAGTGCATTCCACAGTTTTGGAGCCAGAAGGGAGAAGAGTTTGGGACGTGTGGAGCGTTGTCCCGACCTTTGTAACGACTACAAACAATGTGACCTCGAGTCAAGTCGATGCTGCCGCCACAGCATCCGTTCTCCTCACTCCGACTAAGGTGCTATTTACACGAGGATGGTGTTCATATAAAACGTCAAAATAAAGTATCGTTTGCTGCTGTCATTTAGACCAGAACCGTGTTCTCAGGAGGTGAAAACGCAACGAAGTGAAACCACCTCCCAGAGTGGAAATCATTCAGAACACCGTTTCCTATGGTCTCCATATAAACAGGCAAAACGGTGAATCCGCAAAACTTATGGCATCATGGCTCACGTTGGCTCACAGCGCATATGTTTATTACATTGATGCAGAGCAATATCATTATGATATAATGGAGTTCCTGAACAAGCCTCCCTCCTCGCCTACAAAGTGCTGCTCATCAGCGATGGTGAATGTAAAACCATGATGTAAATAAAAAGCCTTGTGATAGACGGCAGCCGCGGCAGCAGCGTTTATGGAGCCTAATGTATTATAATATATATAACCATCCCGTGGCGCGCCCAGAGCCGTGTTGCGCAGGCTTGCGTGAAGGTTTCTTCTTCTTGTACGTGGGTGACCTGTCTATTTGGCAGCCCGTTATCGCCACCTAGCGACAGTATAGCATAATAGCGCATCATATCATAACGTGTGCGTTCTCGTGTAAAGGGTAAGAAAAAATGAGAACGCAACGGGACTTTGACGTGTTGTATGGAGATGGTCGCCGTCTAAAAGAGGCCTAAACTGGAGTTTTATTCAAATGACGTGACTATGAAACTAAACCAAAATAAGTTAACATGTGGCGTGTGTGGAAGCTGTTAGTGATGCTTGCTGTGCAAACACTATGTTTCATGTGTGATCTTCAAACAGAGCAGAGAGAGAGAGACACACACACACACACACACACACACACACACACACACACACACATAGAGAGAGAGAGAGAGAGAGAGAGAGAGAGAGACAACAGAGAGAGAGAGAGAGAGAGAGACACAGTGTTCTGTAGACTGCATGTTTCTCAGCTCCAGCTGAAGGACACTTTCTGCTTCTAGATCAACATAAAAGAAGAAAGCAGTTTCCTTTCTTCAGTCTTTCTTTGTTTGTTTCTCAGGGGGAGCGAGCTATGAATATTTTAAAGGCATAATACAATTGGCTCCTTATACCCACACACACACACGCACACGCACACACACCCACACCTACCATACTGTACGTAGCTATTAGCTAACGCACGCCATGTTGTGCAACCCGGGAAAAAAAAACAATGGACAAAACAACAAGAACGACTATAGGTCTTCCAAGGACAGGTTTGGTTAGGTCGGGGGAGGAGAGGAGAGGGGAGGGGAGGGGAAGAGAGGAGAAGAGAAGAGAAGAGAGGAGAGGAGAGGAGAGGAGAGGAGAGGAGAGGAGAGGAGAGGAGAGGAGAGGAGAGGAGAGGAGAGGAGAGAGTTGCACACCTGTGACTAATCTGTAGGGAAGTAGTGGAGAGCAAATCCGTCTCTGCAGCGTGTGTGTGTGTGTGCGCGTGCGTGCGTGCGTGCGTGCGTGTGTGTGTGTGTGTGTGTGTGCGTGTGATGACTCCACAGAGACAGCTAGAGGAGCAGTTCCAGCTGTTTCTAATGGGATTCTCCAGCTTGTCTCTGGAGAGCTGTCAGTCTGCTGCTAGGCACGCACACACACACACACACACACACACACACACACACACACACACACACACACACACACACACACACACACACACACACACACACACACACACACATTATTTCCTTCCTCTGGTGTCTCTCCAGGCCGTGTGTGACCTCTGCTCCACCTCCAGAGAGAGAGAGAGAGAGAGAGAGAGAGAGAGAGAGAGAGAGAGAGAGAGAGAGAGAGAGAGAGAGAGAGAGAGAGAGAGAGAGAGAGAGAGAGAGAGAGAGAGAAGTGAGAGAGAGAGAGAGATATAATGTGGGATTTCTCCTGAATTGCCCCACTGGGGGTTTGGCAGCTGCAAAAAAAAAAGTGATCTACAAGCTCACACACTGTGCTATACATCATCACATCTGATCTACAAGCTCACACACTGTGCTATACATCATCACATCTGATCTACAAGCTCACACACTGTGCTATACATCATCACATCTGATCTACAAGCTCACACACTGTGCTATACATCATCACATCTGATCTACAAGCTCACACACTGTGCTATACATCATCACATCTGATCTACAAGCTCACACACTGTGCTATACATCATCATATCTGATATACAGCTCACACAGTTAAAAACAATAATCAATTATTTGTTTTACAGTAATTTCATGAAGAAATCAAAGAAAACATCTACGTATGATTGCATAAATTAGAAAACATCAAATGGATGGTGCATGGTTCCGTGGCTCAAATGCTGAATAAATAAATAATGGGCCTTGATATGAAAAGGATTGAAAACCACTGCTCTATCCTCCCCCCCACCCCCCCCCCCCCCCCCCCCTCCCCCAGCCTGATCAATCTCCATCTCTGCGTCTGACCTCTGACATTCAGTCCTGTCTCTCTGCGTCTCAAGGACCGCAAGTTTCATTTCGTCTGGACCCCACTTTTTATTGCCTCGCAAAACACGCACGCACGTTCAGGTGCGCAACACACACACACACACACACACACACACACACACACACACACACACACACACACACACACACACACACACACACACACACACACACACACACACACACACACACACACACACACACACACACACACAGTGTCCTTGGGCCTCCTAATCCAGCAGTCAACAGAAGGTTATAAAAACAACCAATCATGACACCGCTGCTAAATTGCAAAATAAAACGTGTGCACGTGAGCGTGCGTGTGTGTGTGTGTGTGTGTCAGGCTTCGTACACACATGCTTCAATGCTTTTCCAATGGAAGTCACGTGGTTTGACCAAACAGTTGTGTGTGATGGGGGGAAATCAAACACAAGTGTTTGGTCAAACCACGTGACTTCCATTGGAAAAGCATTGGGGCGGCCATGAAACACAGGCAGAGCACAGAACAGTTGTTCTTTATGTGTGTATGAAGCCATGAAACACAGGCAGAGCACAGAACAGTTGTTCTTTATGTGTGTACGAAGCCTGAGAGTGAGTGAGAGAAACAGACAGACAGACAGACAGAATTTATTCACCATTTGAGCCACGGGCCACCAGCTATTTACATTATTTTAGCCTCTCAGACATAAAACTAAAGAATATTTTGTAATTGTTGGATAATATTTCGTCATACAATTCCATGCTTTATTGATGTTGGTAGTCGCCAACTTTGTCGCCTTCCCGGAACGTATATTTCCATACATTTTTAGTATGTCCTTAA
>NC_139718.1:3016240-3105574 GCF_964188405.1 Protomyctophum parallelum | reverse complement strand
ATGCTTCAATGCTTTTCCATGGAAGTCACATGGTTTGACCAAACAAAGTTGTGTGTGATGGGGGGAAATCAAACACAAGTGTTTGGTCAAACCACGTAACTTCCATTGGAAAAGCATTGAGAACATGAAACATGAAACACAGGCAGAGCACAGAACAGTGGTTCTTTATGTGTGTATGAAGCCATGAAACACAGGCAGAGCACAGAACAGTGGTTCTTTATGTGTGTATGAAGCCATGAAACACAGGCAGAGCACAGAACAGTTGTTCTTTATGTGTGTATGAAGCCATGAAACACAGGCAGAGCACAGAACAGTTGTTCTTTATGTGTGTATGAAGCCATGAAACACAGGCAGAGCACAGAACAGTTGTTCTTTATGTGTGTATGAAGCCATGAAACACAGGCAGAGCACAGAACAGTTGTTCTTTATGTGTGTATGAAGACATGGAACACAGGCAGAGCACAGAACAGTTGTTCTTTATGTGTGTACGAAGCCTGAGAGTGAGTGAGAGAAACAGACAGACAGACATAATTTATTCACCATTTGAGCCACGGGCCACCAGTTATTGACATTATTTTAGCCCCTCAGACATAAAACTAAAGGATATTTTGTAATTGTTGGATAATATTTCGTCATACAATTACATGCTTTATTGATGTTGGTAGTCGCCAACTTTGTCGCCTTTCCGGAACGTATATTTTCATACATTTTTAGTATGTCCTTAAGCATGTCCAGAGTCAGTCCTTAAGCATGTCCAGAGGTACCAGAGTCAGTCCTTAAGCATGTCCAGAGGTACCAGAGTCAGTCCTTAAGCATGTCCAGAGGTACCAGAGTCAGTCCTTAAGCATGTCCAGAGGTACCAGAGTCAGTCCTTAAGCATGTCCAGAGGTACCAGAGTCAGTCCTTAAGCATGTCCAGAGGTACCAGAGTCAGTCCTTAAGCATGTCCAGAGGTACCAGAGTCAGTCCTTAAGCATGTCCAGAGGTACCAGAGTCAGTCCTTAAGCATGTCCAGAGGTACCAGAGTCAGTCCTTAAGCATGTCCAGAGGTACCAGAGTCAGTCCTTAAGCATGTCCAGAGGTACCAGAGTCAGTCCTTAAGCATGTCCAGAGGTACCAGAGTCAGTCCTTAAGCATGTCCAGAGGTACCAGAGTCAGTCCTTAAGCATGTCCAGAGGTACCAGAGTCAGTCCTTAAGCATGTCCAGAGGTACCAGAGTCAGTCCTTAAGCATGTCCAGAGGTACCAGAGTCAGTCCTTAAGCATGTCCAGAGGTACCAGAGTCAGTCCTTAAGCATGTCCAGAGGTACCAGAGTCAGTCCTTAAGCATGTCCAGAGGTACCAGAGTCAGTCCTTAAGCATGTCCAGAGGTACCAGAGTCAGTCCTTAAGCATGTCCAGAGGTACCAGAGTCAGTCCTTAAGCATGTCCAGAGGTACCAGAGTCAGTCCTTAAGCATGTCCAGAGGTACCAGAGTCAGTCCTTAAGCATGTCCAGAGGTACCAGAGTCAGTCCTTAAGCATGTCCAGAGGTACCAGAGTCAGTCCTTAAGCATGTCCAGAGGTACCAGAGTCAGTCCTTAAGCATGTCCAGAGGTACCAGAGTCAGTCCTTAAGCATGTCCAGAGGTACCAGAGTCAGTCCTTAAGCATGTCCAGAGGTACCAGAGTCAGTCCTTAAGCATGTCCAGAGGTACCAGAGTCAGTCCTTAAGCATGTCCAGAGGTACCAGAGTCAGTCCTTAAGCATGTCCAGAGGTACCAGAGTCAGTCCTTAAGCATGTCCAGAGGTACCAGAGTCAGTCCTTAAGCATGTCCAGAGGTACCAGAGTCAGTCCTTAAGCATGTCCAGAGGTACCAGAGTCAGTCCTTAAGCATGTCCAGAGGTACCAGAGTCAGTCCTTAAGCATGTCCAGAGGTACCAGAGTCAGTCCTTAAGCATGTCCAAAGGTACCAGAGTCAGTCCTTAAGCATGTCCAGAGGTACCAGAGTCAGTCCTTAAGCATGTCCAAAGGTACCAGAGTCAGTCCTTAAGCATGTCCAGAGGTACCAGAGTCAGTCCTTAAGCATGTCCAGAGGTACCAGAGTCAGTCCTTAAGCATGTCCAGAGGTACCAGAGTCAGTCCTTAAGCATGTCCAGAGGTACCAGAGTCAGTCCTTAAGCATGTCCAGAGGTACCAGAGTCAGTCCTTAAGCATGTCCAGAGGTACCAGAGTCAGTCCTTAAGCATGTCCAAAGGTACCAGAGTCAGTCCTTAAGCATGTCCAGAGGTACCAGAGTCAGTCCTTAAGCATGTCCAAAGGTACCAGAGTCAGTCCTTAAGCATGTCCAGAGGTACCAGAGTCAGTCCTTAAGCATGTCCAGAGGTACCAGAGTCAGTCCTTAAGCATGTCCAGAGGTACCAGAGTCAGTCCTTAAGCATGTCCAAAGGTACCAGAGTCAGTCCTTAAGCATGTCCAGAGGTACCAGAGTCAGTCCTTAAGCATGTCCAGAGGTACCAGAGTCAGTCCTTAAGCATGTCCAGAGGTACCAGAGTCAGTCCTTAAGCATGTCCAGAGGTACCAGAGTCAGTCCTTAAGCATGTCCAGAGGTACCAGAGTCAGTCCTTAAGCATGTCCAGAGGTACCAGAGTCAGTCCTTAAGCATGTCCAGAGGTACCAGAGTCAGTCCTTAAGCATGTCCAGAGGTACCAGAGTCAGTCCTTAAGCATGTCCAGAGGTACCAGAGTCAGTCCTTAAGCATGTCCAGAGGTACCAGAGTCAGTCCTTAAGCATGTCCAGAGGTACCAGAGTCAGTCCTTAAGCATGTCCAGAGGTACCAGAGTCAGTCCTTAAGCATGTCCAGAGGTACCAGAGTCAGTCCTTAAGCATGTCCAGAGGAACCAGAGTCAGTCCTTAAGCATGTCCAGAGGAACCAGAGTCAGTCCTTAAGCATGTCCAGAGGTACCAGAGTCAGTCCTTAAGCATGTCCAGAGGTACCAGAGTCAGTCCTTAAGCATGTCCAGAGGAACCAGAGTCAGTCCTTAAGCATGTCCAGAGGTACCAGAGTCAGTCCTTAAGCATGTCCAGAGGTACCAGAGTCAGTCCTTAAGCATGTCCAGAGGTACCAGAGTCAGTCCTTAAGCATGTCCAGAGGTACCAGAGTCAGTCCTTATGCATGTCCAGAGGTACCAGAGTCAGTCCTTAAGCATGTCCAGAGGTACCAGAGTCAGTCCTTAAGCATGTCCAGAGGTACCAGAGTCAGTCCTTATGCATGTCCAGAGGTACCAGAGTCAGTCCTTAAGCATGTCCAGAGGTACCAGAGTATGTCCTTAAGCATGTCCAGAGGTACCAGAGTCAGTCCTTAAGCATGTCCAGAGGTACCAGAGTCAGTCCTTATGCATGTCCAGAGGTACCAGAGTCAGTCCTTAAGCATGTCCAGAGGTACCAGAGTCAGTCCTTAAGCATGTCCAGAGGTACCAGAGTCAGTCCTTATGCATGTCCAGAGGTACCAGAGTCAGTCCTTAAGCATGTCCAGAGGTACCAGAGTCAGTCCTTAAGCATGTCCAGAGGTACCAGAGTCAGCCCTTAAGCATGTCCAGAGGTACCAGAGTCAGTCCTTAAGCATGTCCAGAGGTACCAGAGTCAGTCCTTAAGCATGTCCAGAGGAACCAGAGTCAGTCCTTAAGCATGTCCAGAGGTACCAGAGTCAGTCCTTAAGCATGTCCAGAGGTACCAGAGTCAGTCCTTAAAGGGACACTTCACCCTTTTTGCAAAGAAATATATGTTAATGACGTTTAGAAGCTTTAGAACACTTTCCTGGGGGTCTTTATGCGTGTAATATGTGGTTTTAGTTATTTTAGATTGTAGCAGTGAGCCTGTTGTCTCTGATGTCATGGACACTGGGCTCACTTCCTTCCTGGACTACATGTTGTCTCAGTAAGACAGCTCTCCCCCTATCCACAAGGAGGAGCAGTGCACCAAAGAATTATGGGAATTGTATTCCAGGAAGGTAGTGAGACCAGTGTCCATGACATCAGAGTCAACAGGCTCACTGCTACAATCTAAAATAACTAAAACCACATATTACACACACAAAGACCCCCAGGAAAGTGATCTAAAGCTTCTAAACGTCTTTAACATATATTTTTTTGCAAAAAGGGTGAAGTGTCCCTTTAAGCATGTCCAGAGGTACCAGAGTCAGTCCTTAAGCATGTCCAGAGGTACCAGAGGTACCAGAGGTACCAGAGGTACCAGAGTCAGTCCTTAAGCATGTCCAGAGGTACCAGAGTCAGTCCTTATGCATGTCCAGAGGTACCAGAGTCAGTCCTTAAGCATGTCCAGAGGTACCAGAGTCAGTCCTTAAGCATGTCCAGAGGTACCAGAGGTACCAGAGGTACCAGAGGTACCAGAGTCAGTCCTTAAGCATGTCCAGAGGTACCAGAGTCAGTCCTTATGCATGTCCAGAGGTACCAGAGTCAGTCCTTAAGCATGTCCAGAGGTACCAGAGTCAGTCCTTAAGCATGTCCAGAGGTACCAGAGTCAGTCCTTAAGCATGTCCAGAGGTACCAGAGTCAGTCCTTAAGCATGTCCAGAGGAACCAGAGTCAGTCCTTAAGCATGTCCAGAGGTACCAGAGTCAGTCCTTAAGCATGTCCAGAGGTACCAGAGTCAGTCCTTAAGCATGTCCAGAGGTACCAGAGTCAGTCCTTAAGCATGTCCAGAGGTACCAGAGTCAGTCCTTATGCATGTCCAGAGGTACCAGAGTCAGTCCTTAAGCATGTCCAGAGGTACCAGAGTCAGTCCTTAAGCATGTCCAGAGGTACCAGAGTCAGTCCTTATGCATGTCCAGAGGTACCAGAGTCAGTCCTTAAGCATGTCCAGAGGTACCAGAGTATGTCCTTAAGCATGTCCAGAGGTACCAGAGTCAGTCCTTAAGCATGTCCAGAGGTACCAGAGTCAGTCCTTATGCATGTCCAGAGGTACCAGAGTCAGTCCTTAAGCATGTCCAGAGGTACCAGAGTCAGTCCTTAAGCATGTCCAGAGGTACCAGAGTCAGTCCTTATGCATGTCCAGAGGTACCAGAGTCAGTCCTTAAGCATGTCCAGAGGTACCAGAGTCAGTCCTTAAGCATGTCCAGAGGTACCAGAGTCAGCCCTTAAGCATGTCCAGAGGTACCAGAGTCAGTCCTTAAGCATGTCCAGAGGTACCAGAGTCAGTCCTTAAGCATGTCCAGAGGAACCAGAGTCAGTCCTTAAGCATGTCCAGAGGTACCAGAGTCAGTCCTTAAGCATGTCCAGAGGTACCAGAGTCAGTCCTTAAAGGGACACTTCACCCTTTTTGCAAAGAAATATATGTTAATGACGTTTAGAAGCTTTAGAACACTTTCCTGGGGGTCTTTATGCGTGTAATATGTGGTTTTAGTTATTTTAGATTGTAGCAGTGAGCCTGTTGTCTCTGATGTCATGGACACTGGGCTCACTTCCTTCCTGGACTACATGTTGTCTCAGTAAGACAGCTCTCCCCCTATCCACAAGGAGGAGCAGTGCACCAAAGAATTATGGGAATTGTATTCCAGGAAGGTAGTGAGACCAGTGTCCATGACATCAGAGTCAACAGGCTCACTGCTACAATCTAAAATAACTAAAACCACATATTACACACACAAAGACCCCCAGGAAAGTGATCTAAAGCTTCTAAACGTCATTAACATATATTTTTTTGCAAAAAGGGTGAAGTGTCCCTTTAAGCATGTCCAGAGGTACCAGAGTCAGTCCTTAAGCATGTCCAGAGGTACCAGAGGTACCAGAGGTACCAGAGGTACCAGAGGTACCAGAGGTACCAGAGTCAGTCCTTAAGCATGTCCAGAGGTACCAGAGTCAGTCCTTATGCATGTCCAGAGGTACCAGAGTCAGTCCTTAAGCATGTCCAGAGGTACCAGAGGTACCAGAGGTACCAGAGTCAGTTGAAAGATCGTTTGCAACAGTTTTTCCATTTGAGATATAGCCATTTTAATCTCCCCGCAGGCTCCGGGTTTGAGTAAATGGTGCGCTGTGACTGGCCAGTCGCTGTGATTGACAGCCTACACCTAACCCTAACCTTAACCTCAGTAAAACTATACCTAAACCTAACCCTAACCTTAACTGATAGATAAATTTGGATAGTTTGTGGGTGAATGCTCTTTTGACCTTTTGACCTTTTAATCTGATTGCCCTGTGACTGACATTTGATGTCCCTCTGTCCCACTGACTTTAAAATAGTAACACCTCTCTCCTAGCCAGTGTCTTGATATGAATTGTTTTGTTTCCCTGTCTGTCTCTCTGCACCTGTCTGTCTCTCTGTCTGTCTCTCTGCACCTGTCTGTCTCTCTGCACCTGTCTGTCTCTCTGCACCTGTCTGTCTCTCTGCACCTGTCTGTCTCTCTGTCTGTCTCTCTGCACCTGTCTGTCTCTCTGCACCTGTCTGTCTCTCTGTCTGTCTCTCTGCACCTCCACTCTGGACTGACAGAGTCAATCTCTCCAGGTGGCCCAAACAATGTGATTGCCCCTCACTCCATCAGCCAGGTGAGCTGTAGGCGGGGCTCCCCAATCACTGCCTGTTGCCATAGCAACACATGTATCTAGCTGGTTTCTCATGGCATATAGTCCAGCAGATGGTATCTTTGTTAAACATCTGCAATCATTTACAAGAAGTCTACACAATTAGAGAATGTAGAATAATTATTTTGATCAACGTTTGCCTGTCATCAATAAAGCATGGAATTGTGGACAAAATCTCATCAAAGAATAATAAACATGGGTCTGAGAGGCTAACTCTCATCAAATGGTGGTCCGTGGCTAAAATGGGTCTGAGAGGCTAACTCTCATCAAATGGTGGTCCGTGGCTCAAATGGGTCTGAGAGGCTAACTCTCATCAAATGGTGGTCCGTGGCTCAAATGGGTCTGAGAGGCTAACTCTCATCAAATGGTGGTCCGTGGCTCAGATGGGTCTGAGAGGCTAAATGTCATCAAATGGTGGTCCGTGGCTCAGATGGGTCTGAGAGGCTAAATGTCATCAAATGGTGGTCCGTGGCTCAGATGGGTCTGAGAGGCTAACTCTCATCAAATGGTGGTTCCGTGGCTCAGATGGGTCTGAGAGGCTAAATGTCATCAAATGGTGGTCCGTGGCTCAAATGGGTCGGAGAGGCTAAATGTCATCAGATGGTGGTTCCGTGGCTCAAATGGGTCTGAGAGGCTAAATGTCATCAAAAGGTGGTTCCGTGGCTCAAAAGGGTCTGAGAGGCTAAATGTCATCAAATGGTGGTTCCGTGGCTCAGATGGGTCTGAGAGGCTAAATGTCATCAGATGGTGGTCCGTGGCTCAAATGCCCAATAAATAATGAGAGGACCATTATTTATTGGGCCTCTCACTGTTAATGTTTCTTCCCAGTGTACCTCCTTTTATGATGACTTTCCTGTTTATCATATAGAAGTGTATAGTGTATATTTGTGTATGTTCTGATTAATTGAAAAGGGTGGACCCTATAGTAAACAAGTGTAATGCTTTATTGTGTCGTCCACAGTTAACAGTCTTTGTATTGAATTGTGCTTGAAATGTACTGTAATTCTCCAATACTGTTAATAAATACCGGTACTTCAATCGATCAATCAAAAAGGCCTATTCTATTATGTCCCGATCTCACTTACCCATGTAGTACAACTGGAAGGGGACATTTTTCGGGGTGGAGAACAAACTGACAACTTTTTCCTTCAGTTTCTCCAAGCTGCAATCATGGTCAACAAAGAAGCACCTGGAGGTAGGAAGCTTTGACTTGCTTCTTGGACATGGTGGAAATGTCCTCAGCCGGTTCTTCATGATTGAGGGTCTGCCCATGTCCTCCTTGTTAAGTCCCTGCAGGGCTTTGGCCAGATCCTCCTCAAACTGTCTGCCTCGGTTACTGGCAGCCACTTTGGAGTAGAGCCAGTGGCTTGGCTCGGTGAGGCTAGCGGTTACAATGGTCCACTGTAGCCTCCACCCTCCGTCCACATAGGCCAAGGTGGACCCTTGTATGAGCTTCCACTCCTCTATCACCGAAGGGCTCATCCTCCTGAGAGGTATGCGTTTCTTGAGAATGGGCCAGTGGTTCGTAAGTCCACCTCTGGCCCTTTCTGGCACCAACAAGTAGTGAATTTTGGCCTTCACGAAGCGTGCATGGGGGATCTGCACCACCACCCCGTCTATGTCGAGAGGCTCTACCACCCCGTCTATGTCGAGAGGCTCTACCACCCCGTCTATGTCGAGAGGCTCTACCACCCCGTCTATGTCGAGAGGCTCTACCACCCCGTCTATGTTGAGAGGCTCCAGCCCAGGGGCCCTGCGTGCGTGCGTGCGTGCATGCATGCATGCGTGTCTTGTATAGAGAAGCACATACTTAACTGGCAATAAAAGGGCGTTGATTAGTGGAGCAGGGTTTGTGAGGCAAGGAGATTAGAGGTGGTCTTCTTAATAAGAGCGGATGGCAGGAGGGATGTGGGCACAATCCTGTTCATTAAGAGTGCCATCAATCATGGGGCGATACTCCAAAGTCACCTTTCCAGTCTTGGGGTCAACATAGGACAGTGTGTGCTTCCTCCAATGCTTTTCAAAGGGCTTCTTCTCCTGACCTTTGAGAGCTTTAGAGTAATCATACTCATCAATGTGGTCTTTGAAGTCCTCTCTGGCGTGAGCTCCCCTGCTTTCCCGTCTCTGCTCCGCCGAGTGGATCGTCTGAACGGCGTTCAGCAAAACAAAGAAATCAGTGTAGACTCTTGTTTAAATATTGCACAAACATGTTTGCAATCTGTCCAATATTCTCTGCCGGGTGCATCTTGGTATAGCTGATGAACTGCCGCCGCAGTTTACGTAACTCTGCCATGTTGAAGCTCCTGGTGAGCTCAATCTTTTCTGTAGCTCCTTGTACTGCAATGACATCCCCAGGAACACACGTCTTCTGTGCATTGAGAATTGCCATTAAGACATCCTGTGTGATCTTGTCCAGTTCATACAAAAAGTTTGTAGAGGACAATGGTTGACTCTGTGTAGACTTGTTCGGTGGCGGTGCTTTTCTTTTGAAAATGGCGTCAGAGATTACTTCAAACGGAAGCGTGTCCTCTTTCTGGATGGTGAAAAGAGGACTGTCCCATCGGTTTCTGGAGTCAGGAGCTTCATATCTCAGAACTAATGCATCTAAGATCTCCTGGGTGAACTGCTCAGCAGGGTCCCTGGTGGCATTCCATTGTGAACTCACTTCAGCAGTGGTCAAACAGTACACCAGGCAGTGAGGTGTCTGTGTGTGTTTGATGATACAGTACAGCTCATATCTGTAACCTTTAATGTAATTTAATGAATCCAAAATTACAATATCATCCTTGTTGACCCTCCTCTCTACTTCAGCTTTTAAACTCCCTCTGACATTTTTTTCCTTTTGTGAATCGGCATAAACAGTGTTCTTCTCAATGCCCATCGTCCCATCGCCCACAACGTAAACCTTTCTGTCTGTGTTCTGTTCAAAGTAGTTCTTTAATTCTTCTGCCCTTCGTGTTTTACCACTACAGGGATAACCACACATCACGATAAGTGGCATACCGGTAGTAGTTGCTTTGGAGTATTATTATTATTAGATCCTGATCAAACAGAAGAGACCATTCTGTTTGCTTCGCTAATCACTAGCCTAGTAGCCAAGCTCAAGCAGCATGTTGTTAACGTGACAGATAAGACAAATCCACTGGGGTGGACTCAGCGGCACCAGTGGGCAAAAACTTCTCATTCACCTCCTCAGCGTGGACTGCACGTGCAAACAACTGCTGCACTGGCTCTGGTCGAACCTGGAGTTCCTTCAACAAGTTTACATGGAAATTCTGATATTTTTTCATTCGCTCTGGCATATGTATTTCATATGTGACTGTACCCACTCTTCGATGCCCATATATGGAGATCTCTGAACTCTCCCAAAACTGACTGGTCAAAACACTTGCCCATATATGGAGGTCCCCGAAACTCTCTTAAGCTGATTGGTTGAAAAAGTGCCATTAGTATCTATGACATATTTATGACGTAGGACTCCATATTTGGGCATGGTTTCCAAATTGATCTGACACCACTGACACACAGGGCCTTCCCGGCCTTGGTGCCGTCGACCGTCCTAATGCCTGATTTTACCAACATCTTTCGTCATAGTTTTAGTCCGGCGTTCTCAACAGCTGCATATTTTGTTCCCGTCCAGCTTGATGGGCGTCCAATGTCTGTCTGTGTATTCACTGCAGTGAACTCCAAGGTCACTGCAGTGAACTCCAAGGTCACTGCAGTGAACTCCAAGGTCACTGCAGCTGAAATAGGCGCGCCCATAACCCCCGGTAGCGATAATCGTGTTCTTGGCTCTGAAGCGGTGGATAGATCCAAGGTCACTGCAGTCTTCCTCCAACTCCTCCTCTCCCCACCTACGAGGAAAACAATAAAAACAGAATTACGAGCAGATTCTTTATCGTTTACACCCACAGCTTTGTTGTGGAAGACTACACTTATTTATTTATTTTAACACATCAACAATGTCAAGTCGTAGTTCTCTCATTTTCCAGATCGATTCGAAATAAGTACTAGCTTGTCCCAAAAACAAAGTCTGTACTTAACATTGTCAAGTACAGTAATTGCATTGTCAAAGTGTGTGTCAAGATGTACAAACGCATCTTTTATCTGAATCTATTAGTCGTATCAACTTACCTTCACCACAAATGCTGGCATGGAATGAAAGGACAGCAGCTGGGAATGTTCTCTGACAGATTTGGCAAAACTGCTAAAAACAAAAGAAGAAAAAAAAGAATGGCAATAGTAAATATAGTTCTAGGATACAAAATGAGTACATTGTGTGTCCCATAACAAAACGTTAAGTTTGGTGACACCCATTTGTAACTTTAAATCATATCATTATGACTCCAAAACTGTGGAATGCACTTCCCATTGCAGTCAGAACTGCAGCATCACTCCCAATCTTCCGCCGTAGCCTGAAAACCCACCTTTTCAGACTCCATCATGGCCCATAGCACTTACCCTAACCCCTTAGATAGAATTTCTGTTGGCTTAGATAGCATTTGACTTAGACTTATAGCATGTTATGTAGACAGCACTATAATTGTATTGTATATAGTCATAGCACGCCATAGTACATATGTATAGCATAGTAGTGAATATGTATAGTTTATTATGTATAGTGTATGTATAGTTTCATCATATAGATATTCCACTGTTACCTTCTTAGCTTACGCATGTTTCATGATAAATGCTTTTATGTGATGTATTCCCATGCTTTTGTTCTTGCCTAAATGTAAGTCGCTCTGGATTAAGAGCGTCTGCTAAATGCCTAAATTGTAAATTGTAAATTGAAGTCAACCCATTTTGGGCGGGAACCCCTTTTGGTATTAGCATTGTGTTATGCTTTAGCTATTGAAAAATAGCAGATCTACAAGCTTGTAGCATGCCACCGAGTGGCGCGTTACGAGCTTGTAGGTTTTTGGTTCTTTCACATTTAGCTACGCCAGTTGCATTTAAGACAATTTATTGGGCTGTAAACATAATAGCAATGCAGTGAATGCATG
The DNA here is from genome assembly GCF_964188405.1 of Protomyctophum parallelum. Lineage (NCBI taxonomy): Eukaryota > Metazoa > Chordata > Actinopteri > Myctophiformes > Myctophidae > Protomyctophum > Protomyctophum parallelum. The sequence continues at coordinate 3,093,998 of NC_139718.1, read as the reverse complement.
TGATAAAAAAGGCTGAAAAAAGGCTGAATTGTTTTTGTTTTATTCACAGCACCGATGAGTGACTTACATTTGGCACCAACAAAAGTCTATTGATATAGTATTGGTAGTATAAATATATATTTATTAAATACAATTGTTTGTAAAACTGTGACTTTGATGGTCAAAAGGTACAGTATGACAGAGAGATGCCGACTTACATGGCTTATGATGAAGCTAAAGGTTTCAGGTGTCGAGAGGCAGGGTTGGGATGGGGTTATATAGTACTTTGTTAACTTCTCAGCCCATGTAGGGGTACTTCCATTCTGCAGCTATCAAACCAACGTCTCTGAAGATCACCAGTGCTGTCAGAGGAGCTGGTATAAGCTGAGCGTAGGTGAGGCTGACATATAAAAAGCTGATGAGGATCTTGTCAGCCAGCGGGTCCAGAGCACTGCCCATAGTCGATTTCTGACTGGGCCACGTCCTGGCGATGTAGCCATCTAACAGGTCCGTAGCTCCAGCCAACGTGAACAGAACAAGGCTCAAATGAAAGTGCTGTTCGATTATCAGGTAGCCCAGGTACGGCGCCCCTCCATGCTCAGTGTTGAGGTTGCCAAATGACCAGCTGATGAAAGTAGCAGGGCGGAACCTCCTCCTTGTGGGGGCAGTAGAACCTCCTCCTTGTGGGGGCAGTAGAACCTCCTCCTTGTGGGGGCAGTAGAACCTCCTCCTTGTGGGGCCAGCAGCACCTGTGACGCCGTTCATATCTTGCGACCGCGTCCGCCTGGAGGGAGGAGCTTTTTTTTTTTTTTTTTTTTAATCAATAGATAATTTATTTTTTGGGCACAATCAAAGAATCAGCAGAATAACATCAATATCAACAACAGTAGGACAGAATAATAATGTCTTCTAGGTCTTATTCTGGACATCCATAAAATCCTTGGCTTCATTTATCTTCGCTGCGAGGTAAGGAGATCCACCTCTATCAGGGTGATTCAGGATCATCAGTTGTCTGTGGGCATCTCTTATTTTATTCTTGTTGGCTGTGGGACTGATACCTAAAACCAGGGCAGCTTCTCTCTTGGACATCTTGGGTTCAAATCCACCTTTATAATATCCTGCTCCGAACGCCGTCTTGGGAAAGTTCTGCATGGCTTGTTTCATCTGTGGCTCCATGTGTTTCATACCCTTCACAGCATAGCGGCCTGCAAATCCTACTGCTGCCAGCGCCAGTCCCGCAGCAATCGCAGTGCTGGCCATGTTTATGTACCGTTGACGTCCCTGTTCAAATCCACTGTCATAACTTCTCTGTGTTGTCAGTTATGAACTGTCTGTCACATTAACTAACTGACCTCAGTCATTGTCAGGGCTGACGTCACGCCTACGTCACGCCTACGTCACGCCTACCTAGTCGTGACGTCACCCCACCCTAGATGTTGTTTACCTCTCGACTCTCTCTCGTGTCTAAATGCGACTGCCGGAAAGCGTCGTAAAGCTGTCGTAAAGAAGTACGCGTGCCAAACATAGACATGGTAGACTATTATGGTGCCCAATATATAATTCTGGCAGAGAAGGGGTATTTTATTTTAGTTAAATTCCGGTTACAGTAATAACTGTCCACTGCGGTGCGATACGGTGGTGTTTGGTGTGTATATGTAATTAAAAAAAATCGGAGGGAGGAGCTTAATGTCTTGGGTCTGCGTGCAGGCTGGGGGGGTCGCGTGCAGGCGCACTTCCCTTTCGACGAAGGTCCTGGCAATTCCTCTCCACTGATTCCCTGCACCATGCAGTGTCAAATAAGCCTTGAGGGAAACAATAAAAACAGAATTACGGGCAGATTCTTTATCGTTTACACCCACAGCTTTGTTGTGGAAGACAACACTTATTTATTTATTTTAACACATCAAAAATGTCAAGTTGTAGTTCTCTCATTTTCCAGATCGATTCGAAATAAGTACTAGCTTGTCCCAAAAACAAAGTCTGTACTTAACATTGTCAAGTACAGTAATTGCATTGTCAAAGTGTGTGTCCAGATGTACAAACGCATCTTTTATCTGAATCTATTAGTCGTATCAACTTACCCTTCACCAGAGGTGGGGACTTGGACTCGAGTCCCGATTTTGATGACTTTAGACTTGCTTGATCAAATCAAAAATAGACTTGGACTTGCTTGGGACTTGAATGCCAAAGACTTGAGACTTGAAAATGTTCCAAGTCAAGAGGGCTCAAGTCAAGTCAAGTCACTTAATACCTTACAGCATCTGATTATCTTTTGTATGACATGTAAAATGGTTTGGTATTGGACATAAAGGGATGCCGCGGATCGGATATCTGGTCGATATCAGCCAAAAAACGTGATCTGGATCGGATCGGACTACAGCGAAAAGCACTGCAAGCACTCCACTCCAGTCCATTCCAGTACTCCACTCCAGGACTTTATTCCTCCAGCAGTGTGCGCTACAGAGGCATTGGCAGCCCCAGTCACACTTCACAGTGGCAGTGCTGCACAGTGCAGGCTGCTAGGCTAGCCACTATAGCCATTACTGCGCGCTGCTACTCAGTGTGGAGAAAGCAGCACTGACAGCCGCTCCCTTATGGGAGTATTATATATTATAAAACAAAAAAGACCCAACAGCCGAGTGCAAAAATGGACTCGCCACCGTGGCAACTACAGCAGCAAAGTTTCAGCCTTAGCTCCATGCAAGCTAATCTTTAGCATTGATTAGCGTCAACATCTTAGACGAGAGAGACGGAACAGGGCAACAAGCTGACAGCTGAGCATAACGACATGCTCATGTTCTTAAAATGATATCTCCCCACAGTCCCCAACAGTTGGTTGACAAATATGACCGCTGTTTGTCAATACTTATGTGACAGACCATGCTATGATGCTAATAACTGCTTAAGTGCTAACCAATGCTTAAATAAACGGACGTCACTATTTACATTGTCACGGACAGACAGTGTGCTGTGTAGCTGTAGGACAGTGCACGGTTTGGGGATCAGGGGTCCCCACTCCCAGCCAAATGATAGGTTCCATTTATACACTCTAAATTGACATTGATTTTACAATATAAACAAATACAAATACAATGCTGGGTCCTTAAAATTTAAATGATGATCATTGATAGATCCATAAAAACACAGCTGCTTTATTGGGGCAAATTAGTTTAAAAACCTATATTCAGAATTAATGTGTATAGCCTACCTATGCTATTGATAATGTATTAACACAAAAAACCTGATCAATGTGCATAATAATAATAAATAGTATGGATAAAAAAAGGCATAGAATACAATAAAATAAATTTGTCACTAGAACACTTCCACATTTTAAGTATAGGCTCAAGTTGGTAAAAAATAAATGGGTCAGTTATTCTCAACTTACTCATGTGGAACTTGTTTGTTGACTATTATTGTTTGTTGACTATTATTCTGGGGAGGTGTTGTTCTCTGTTTTGAGTAATAATATTATCACTTAATCAATCCTGATTCAACATACCAGACTATAAAATCTGTAATAAAAGGTAAAGATAAAAAAAGTGTGCTATCTGACAGATTTGGGAAAGCATAGAGCGACTTAAATATGTGCTGGATCGGATCGGTAATGGGAACATGGGAGGGATACCTACTAACTACAAGGGACAGTGACCTTGGAGTTCAATGTCCCACACAAAGCCCCGAGTCCTTCACTGCAGTGACCTTTGGAGTTCACTGCAGTGACCTTTGGAGTTCACTGCAATGACCTTTGGAGTTCACTGCAGTGACCTTTGGAGTTCACTGCAGTGACCTTTGGAGTTCACTGCAGTGACCTTTGGAGTTCACTGCAGTGACCTTTGGAGTTCACTGCAGTGACCTTTGGAGTTCACTGCAGTGACCTTTGGAGTTCACTGCAGTGACCTTTGGAGTTCACTGCAGTGAATACACAGACAGACATTGGATGCCCATCAAGCTGGACGGGAACAAAATATGCAGCTGTTGAGAACGCCGGACTAAAACTATGACGAAAGATGTTGGTAAAATCAGGCACTAGGACGGTCGACGGCACCAAGGCCGGGAAGGCCCTGTGTGTCAGTGGTGTCAGATCAATTTGGAAACCATGCCCAAATATGGAGTCATACGTCATAAATATGTCATAGATAGTAATGGCACTTTTTCAACCAATCAGCTTAACCCATTCTGACCGGGCACCCATTTTGGTGTCGGCATCATGTTATGCTTTAGCTATTGAAAAATAGCAGATCTACAAGCGAGCTTGTAGGTCTGCTATTTTTGAAAAATCGAAGAACGACTGACATTTTTAGAATCTGATCTCAGGTCAGAATGGGTTCATCAGTCGCTCTGGATTAAGAGCGTCTGCTAAATGCCTAAATTGTAAATTGTATCAGACCAGTGTGTGTCCAGTGGAAAACCTCGTATGAATCTGATCTCAGGTCAGAATGGGTTAAGAGAGTTCGGGGACCTCCATATATGGGCAAGTGTTTCGACCAGTCAGTTTTGGTAGAGTTCAGAGATCTCCATATATGGGCATCGAAGGGAAGCAGATTCCCTCACTCTTGTGCAAGTTCAGTCTCTAATCCTTTTAATACTCCATGCTCAAAACCTCCTCCACGACACACGTTAAGTTTGTCTTCGTGACAGCTGAGCTGATCGTTCAGCGTTCACCTTTCTTTACAAAACGTCAACATGGCAGCAACAACAACAACAACAACAACAACAGAAACCAAAGAAGTTGTCCTGGGTTTTTTGGAAGACGCAGAGCCGTGGCGGCTTCGCAGCCCGCAGTTCCCCAGTAAGGTAGGAGGTAAACCGGCGTGGCTCAGCCCGAGGGAGCTGCCATCTCCATCCTGTCTGGAGTGTGACAAATGCCACCTGCCACTGGCTTTCCTCCTGCAGGTGTATGCGCCGATCGCCAACCAGGACAGAAGTTTCCACAGAACACTTTTCCTGTTCTGCTGCAAAAGCCCTGAGTGCTATGCACACAACGACAGCAGCTGTATGAAAGTGTTTAGGAGCCAGCTACACAGGAGGAATGAATTCTACCCCTACCAACCCCCACCAGAGGATGCGACGGAGGAGACACCCAGTGATCCTGACCCCAGTGTGCTGCCCGTCTCTGGGCTGAAGTTGTGTTGGGTGTGTGGTTGTCCCGGGAGCAAAGCATGCTCTCGCTGTCACACCGTCACCTACTGTAGCAAGCACCACCAGACCCTGCACTGGAAACACACACACGAGAAGGAATGCTGCAACCAAGGGGCTCTCAGCGTCACAGCCACTCTGTTCCTCTTCCCCGAGTCCGAACTGGACACTGAGCCAGAGACGGAGGAGTCAGACGCCCAGACGAAGGAGAATGACAGAGAGGAGGAGAGCATACAGAGGAGTGCGGATTGTCCTTCCGTAGCCGATGCCCTGGCAGAGACAGACCTGGAAGAGATGGCCCTCCATGAGACAGAAGATAACAAAATGGTCCAGAGGTTTAAAAAGAGGAATCGCTTCAGAACCACATCAGGTGCTGCGTTACAGCCGAGGGGGATCTCCTCTGTGGATCTCCTCCCAGCACATCCCCGCCCATCAGGATATCCCACCATGCACCTGTGGTGCCAGGAGAAACTTTGAGTTCCAGGTGATGCCCCAGTTGTTAAACAGTCTATATGTAGACTCCACAGGGGCCAGTATTGATTGGGGGATGCTGGCCGTCTACACATGCTCTGTTAGCTGTAGAAATGACAACCATTACTGCCCAGAGTTCATTTGGAAGCAGGACTTCAGCTCAGAGCAACACATGTAAACAATGACACATACCATCCCTCATCCTTAAAGATGGAGTGCCACAATTTTTGAATTTTTCCAGTTTTTCATGTGTCTATGAGGTCTATGTCTATTTAATTAGACAGACTGGAGTTGTTTTTATGTGCAATTGTGTATTGACTTTGTATTTAGGGTTTCTTCCTGGAGGCTGAACCCTTGACAGTCAAACGGGCCAATGATGTAAACAGTAATATTGTGACACCACACTATCAGCCCCTCCCCTAACCCCTCCCCCTTTATCATACAACTACAGCTGTGGGTGTGGCTTCAGTTCAGGTGGATCACCACCCATCACCACCCACCAGGCAAACCAGGCATACTTAATGAACTGGTGGGCGTGTCCACATAAAAGCATGATTTTAACAAAAACTGTACACTTTTTGGAAAAAGTTCTTCCCCCTTATATTGTAATAATACCTGATGATCATGTTTTAGGGTGGAAAAAAATGGTGGCACTCCATCTTTAATTCAGCTGAACATTCACAAGTCAAGCCTTTATGATGCTCCAAGGATCTGAACACCAGCTGCCATCCAGGGACTGAATGTCTGCAGACATTGACCGATTCTCCTTCACCGTATAGAAGAGATAGAAAAACCAGCTGAATATCTTTTGTCTCCTCTGAAATGCCGACGCCCTGCGCACAGCCCCACTTACATTTGTCTTGTATCATTGTACTAATATATTTGATACAATGGTCAATTTTAGATGCTGCCACTTAAACCATTAAAACTTCTAGTAAAGTACATTTTCCAACAGTCTGAATAGAGTATCGAAGTCCTAGCCTCAGTACGTTTTTTTTTCCTTTTTGCATTTGCAAAGTCCCAACATCACTCTTATCCCCTGGGTCACAAAAAGTACTCTTATCTAAAATACCATGTGGTCATCTTAACAGCCTGGATTAATTTATGCTATTGAGACCATACATTTAATGTTATTTTCAATGGAAAATAACTGTGACCCAGGGGGATAGCCCCCTCTAGTGGCAGTCATGTCACACTTCACCTTTCTATAGACAACCACTGTCCTATCTAAAACCTGAGGAACTGGAACTGCCTGTGTACTGACTGTCCAAGTACCATTATCGTCATATATAAGATCCACCATTGATTAAATAAACAACTTAAAGAACTGCTGGTCATAGAATAAACAATAACAGGTGGCCAACATCAAGCCAAACGACAAAGCACATGGGCCGTCACATTGGGTTACATTAGAACAAGCATGGCAGTGTACCTGTGAGTGTGGACCTGCGTGGTCTGTGGTTGGCCTTAACCCATTCTGAACGGGCACCCATTTTGGTGTCGGCATCATGTTATGCTTTAGCTATTGAAAAATAGCAGATCTACAAGCTCATATCGCGCCACCGAGTGGCGCGATACGAGCTTGTAGGTCTGCTATTTTTTTGAAAAATCGAAAGAACGACTGACATTTTTTAAATCTGATCTCAGGTCAGAATGGGTTAATCAGACCAGTGTGTGTCCAGTGGAAACCTCGTAATGAATCTGATCTCAGGTCAGAATGGGTTAGAGATGAGCCTCTGGCAGACGTCGGATTCAGAATCACCCAGAAATGCAGTCACCTCAATATAGGTGGGCTTGATGAAAGCCAGACGGACGACATGCTCCATCACCTCCAAGAACAAACACAACACTCATTATGTACTAGTTCCTCTAACTGCAACATTTAAAAAGGTAAGGTAAGTGTGTTTAAAAGCTCTATATGTTATGACAGTACTCATTAAAAAGGTAGGGTAAGTGGGTTTAAATAAGTGTTTAAAAGCTCTATGTTATGACAGTACTCATTAAAAAGGTAGGGTAAGTGGGTTTAAATAAGTGTTTAAAAGCTCTATGTTATGACAGTACTCATTAAAAAGGTAGGGTAAGTGGGTTTAAATAAGTGTTTAAAAGCTCTATGTTATGACAGTACTCATTAAAAAGGTAGGGTAAGTGGGTTTAAATAAGTGTTTAAAAGCTCTATGTTATGACAGTACTCATTGTAGACTAGTGTTCAGTAACAGGAGTCTCCAGCTTTCTATTAAACAGAAAATGCATTGAGGTCAGGATACCAATTGTATCCAATCTGGATAGAGAACACAGTCAGGAATAATCTCAGGATATTACCGTTAAGGAATGGATATAGTTTTGTCACCTACCTGAAAATATATTTTGTTTATTAAAGAGGGGACCCCTGTTATTGAAAACAGGGGTCAAAAGGTATTTAGTTAAAAGGTAAAATCACTATATTCAACGTCACTTACTCCACCTTTAACCCATTCTGACCTGAGATCAGATTCATACGAGGTTTCCACTGGACACACACTGGTCTGATTAAAGGTTGTGTAAGTGATGTATTCTCCATGATCTTGAATCAGTATACGCACTGAGAAGGAACTGACCTGATCAAAGCTCCTACACCTTCGCTAAGCAGTGAAAGGAGGATGGTTCAACCACAACATGGAGAAGGAACTGACCTGATCAAAGCTCCTACACCTTCGGTAAGCAGTTGAAAGGAGGATGGTTCAACCACAACATGGAGAAGGAACTGACCTGATCAAAGCTCCTACACCTTCGCTAAGCAGTGAAAGGAGGATGGTTCAACCACAACATGGAGAAGGAACTGACCTGATCAAAGCTCCTACACCTTCGCTAAGCAGTGAAAGGAGGATGGTTCAACCACAACATGGAGAAGGAACTGACCTGATCAAAGCTCCTACACCTTCGCTAAGCAGTGAAAGGAGGATGGTTCAACCTCAACATGGAGAAGGAACTGACCTGATCAAAGCTCCTACACCTTCGCTAAGCAGTGAAAGGAGGATGGTTCAACCTCAACATGGAGAAGGAACTGACCTGCTCAAAGCTCCTACACCTTCGCTAAGCAGTGAAAGGAGGATGGTTCAACCTCAACATGGAGAAGGAACTGACCTGCTCAAAGCTCCTACACCTTCGCTAAGCAGTGAAAGGAGGATGGTTCAACCACAACATGGAGAAGGAACTGACCTGATCAAAGCTCCTACACCTTCGCTAAGCAGTGAAAGGAGGATGGTTCAACCACAACATGGAGAAGGAACTGACCTGATCAAAGCTCCTACACCTTCGCTAAGCAGTGAAAGGAGGATGGTTCAACCTCAACATGGAGAAGGAACTGACCTGCTCAAAGCTCCTACACCTTCGCTAAGCAGTGAAAGGAGGATGGTTCAACCTCAACATGGAGAAGGAACTGACCTGCTCAAAGCTCCTACACCTTCGCTAAGCAGTGAAAGGAGGATGGTTCAGCCTCCAGCACCGCCTCCTCCTTGGACACATTGAGATCATCACTGGCAAGAATGTCCGTCAGTTTGTCCACAGAGAGAGAGAGAGAGAGAGAGGAACTCTTCCTATTGGCATAAACAATAGATTACAGTAGATTAGATGATAAATCATGATAGTATCAATAACATTGCAATGATACAATTTTCAGCTGATAAAAGCCGATACATTATTGAAAACTATTTACAAGAGTGGTTCCCAAAGTGGGGTCGGGGGAGTGGGGACCCCCAGGGGTCCTTGAGGGAGTTCCAGGAGGGTCCCCAGCTAAATGAACCAAATGGACCCTTAAGGGTCTGTAACAAATTAAACCAAACCAACTTGGAACCAAAATTCTTGCCGTTTTGGCATTGCAACAATTAAATAACTGTCAGTGGTTTGTCTCACATGCACTCATTGCAGCCTGTGTATTTAAAGAAAATTAAACTAACAGTTAAAGAATCCATCCTAGATTTACCACTACACTTATATTTATACTCCTCAGATGCTAAAACAATTAAAAAAAACGTACAAAAAATCCTTTCCTCAAAAACACAATCTCAGTTCTGTATGCCGCCCATAAACACTATCCCAGTTTACTCCCATATGGGGCAATGCCCAGTTTGTACCTGCCAAAAATGATGGAGGTTTTAAGCTATGGAACAAGAAAGGTATCAGTAAAATAATGGACCTTTATACGGATGGAGTGATGCTCTCATTTGAACACTTATGTCAAAGATACCAAATCCCAAATAAACATTTTTGTTTTTAAATATTTACAGTTAAAAAGCTGCATTTGATCAAAATATGTTGGATAATGTATATACCACCCCTATCAATACTTGAGAAAACATTGATCTCAGAAGAGAAGGGATGCATATCGGTATACTATAAGCTGTCAGTTGACTACAGTACTGATTCAACAATAGACAAATTAAATGCTTGGAAACTAGACATTCAAGAAGACATTGATGAGACAGAGTGGAAACAGGCATGTTTAAAAGCACAAAAACAGACCATAAACACAAGGTTTAAACTAAGGTACTTCAATATAAATGGTTAATGAGAATGTATATAACTCCTGTTAAACTCCATCGTATGTCCGCTAGTATTCCAGATGTTTGTACTAAATGTCTAACAGAGAAAGGTACTCTATTTCATTGTATGTGGGAGTGTCCTAAAATGAAAATATTTTGGAATGGAGTTATAACGTGTCTGTCGGAAATATCTAGAACTACAGTTCCGCTAAACGCAAAACTCTGTATACTTGGAATATATCCAAAGAACTTTCTACAGACAACGAACCGGACAAAAATCTTGGACAAGGAGAGCTGTTGCACTATGCTGGAAAAACACAGACGCTCCAACACGAGGATGTGGCAAAAGGAAATGATGAACTGTATTGGACTGGAAAGCCTCACGTATATAAGTTAGGGGCAGACAGAATGATTTTGTCCAGCTGTGGGAGACATATATGAATACTATACAGACTATTGTTTAAGAGGAAAATAAATAGAACTGGAAATACACTACACAAATGTTTTATTTTATTTTTTCTTATTTAGATACTTATTTTTTTGTTTATACAAGTGCGCGTGCGTGTGTGTGTGTGTGTGTGTGTGTGTGTGTGTGTGTGTGTGTGTGTGAGTGAATGTACTGTATGTAATGTATGTTATAAGAAAAAGCCAATAAAAATATTATTGAAAAAATTTAAACTCTCAAAAGGTAGGGGTGTGAAGTCCAAGTGTCCTAGCACTGTCCAAACTAGACTCAGGTGTCGAAAAAATAAAGCAAATCCAAACCAGTCTGTAGAGTGTGGCCAGTCTCCTCTTAAACTCCTTTGTAAAGTCTGGTCGAATATCCAAACTCCAGGAATGGGAAGGAGGTCTCTAAATCCAAAGGTATAATCCAATATTAAGGGAATGATCCAAAAAGGTAAGAATGGCAAGACTTGGGAAATATTCCTCTTGCTCACGGCAGTAGCCTGTCTGTCTCTCCAGGTGGCCCAAACAACGTGATTGCCCCTCACTCCATCAGCCAGGTGAGCTGTGGGCGGGGCTCCCCAATCACTGCCTGTTGCCATAGCAACACATGTATCCAACAATGAACTCATCTTCTGCCTCGGATCTCTCCAATGCATTCACCTCAGGCTCTGGAGAGACCAGCTGCCCTGTGGGCCCCACGGAGCAGCTGCTCCGTGGGGCCCACGGAGAAGACCACTGGTTGAAAACCACTGATTTAGACAAACATCTCCTTTCATTTGAGACCTGCCTACTACTACTGCACTCCACCCCGCTGACCACTAGGTGGCAGCAGAGTCTTTCTCATGACAGGGCAGTGGAAACACTGCATGATTATTGTTAAAGGTATATTCAGTGATTTCACTCAAAAAACCTTAGGTATCGTTTTTGGCTGTGGGACCCAGCCTTTCGTCCAATCAGGATAGAGAGTCAAAAACGAAACCTAAGGTTTTTTGACCCCCAGGGGTTAACTGGGGACAGGGAGGAACTCCTTATATGGCCAGCACACTCTATAGTAGGGAGGATTATCACAACAAAACAAAAAAATAAGTGATATTTGAATTAAGTGAAATCACTGAATATACCTTTAACGTCTCCTACTTCAGTGGTTCCCAAAGTGGGGTCCGGGGACCCCCAGAGGTCCTCGAGGGAGTTCCAGGGGGGTCCCCGGCTAAATGATAGATATAGGAACCAAATGGACCCTTATGGGTCTGTAACAAATGTATATTTGTACACTCTCAGAGTTACATTAACATTGATTTTACAACATAAATTGGGGTCCCAGAGATAGAAATGCCATTAAATGGGGGTCCGTAGAAATGCCATTAAATGGGGGTCCGTAGCCTAATGCATGTCAAACTGGGGAGTCCTTGAAATTAAACTGATTACTACGAGCTTGTAGGTCTGCTATTTTTGAAAAAATCGAAGAACATTTTTAGAATCTGATCTCAGGTCAAAATGGGATATACTGTATAGTGTATATGGTCCTATAGTTCAACGTGCAGTAACAGCATCATATTCCAGATACCAGTGTACAGTAATGGCCGATCTGCTCCTACTGTCATTATTAACCCTGTAAGACCTGGATATATTTATACTTGCAAAAAAAAGAGATTTCAACCTTACTACTACTTTTTACTACTAGGACTTATCAGAGTAATTATGTAAAAATAAATAAATAAAAGGTTCTTGGGAAATTTCATGCACATTTATGATAATTATTAAAATAATAATTAATTACAATTTTCATTCTAATGATCTGCAAAAAAACAGTTATTTTACTTGCTTTTTTTATCAGGGTTAAGGGTCAAAGGTCACAGAAAAAATATATTAATTCATTAAAATATCTTGTATTACTGCAACGCTGGGTGTTTCAGGATTAATAGTAATAATTTGAGCCTGGGGGTTAAAACATATATATCATCAACATGCACTTTTAAAAACCATTCTGGACGGGAACCCATTTTGGTGTTTAAAGCATTATGTTATACTTTAGCTATTGAAAAAATAGCAGATCTACAATTTACAATTTACAATTTAGGCATTTAGCAGACGCTCTTAATCCAGAGCGACTTACAATAATCAGGAACAAAAGCATGGGAATACATCACAAAAGCATTTATCATAAAACATGCGTAAGCTAAGAAAGTAACAGTGGAATATCTATATTATGAGACTATACATATAAGCTATATATATACTACTATGCTATACAGCAGGGTTCCCCAATAGGCGGCCCGCGGGCCATTTGCGGCCCACAGAGCGCCCCCTTGTGGCCCATGAAAGAATTTCAAAAGAAAAAAAAAAAATGTTTTTTTTTCTTTTTTTTTAAGGGTCCCAGATATAAATGGCATTAAATGGGGGTCAGTAGCCTATGCATGTCAAACTGGGCATCCTTTTCAAATGGGGTCTTGCCCTGAAAATGAATTTTCAGGGCAAGACCTCAACCTCGCGCGTGCAGACTCGGCCCCCAGCCTGGTACGCTAGTCAAAATATGGCCCTTGAGGAAAATTAATTGGGGAACCCTGCTATACAGTACATATGTACTATGGCATGCTATGACTATATACAATGCAATTATAGTGCTGTCTACATAACATGCTATAAGTCTGTATCAGATGCTATCTAAGTCTACAGAAATGCTATCTAAGGGGGTAGGGTAAGTGCTATGGGCCATGATGGAGTCTAAAAAGGTGGGTTTTCAGACTACGGCGGAAGATTGGGAGTGATGCTGCAGTTCTGACTGCAATGGGAAGTGCATTCCACAGTTTTGGAGCCAGAAGGGAGAAGAGTTTGGGACGTGTGGAGCGTTGTCCCGGCGTTTTTAGTGAGGGTACTTCCAGCTTCCCTGCGTTGGCTGATCTGAGTGCGCGGGAGGGTTTGTAGGGTTCAATCATACTTGCAAGATATGGGGGAGCCATACCTTTGGTTGCCTTGAATGCCAGCATCAGAGTTTTGTATTCTGTGCGGGCAGCGACCGGGAGCCAGTGGAGGGAGCGGAGCAGGGGGGAGACATGTGAGAATTTTGGCTGGTTGAAGACCAAGCAAGCTGCGGCATTTTGGATCAGCTGGAGAGGCTTAAGTGCACATGCTGGTAGGCCAGTAAGGAGGGAGTTACAATAGTCGAGTTTTGACAAGACTGTTGTCTGGATTAGGAGCTGGGCTGATTCCTGGGTGAGGAACAGTCTAATTCGTCTACAAGCTCATAGCGCGCCACCGAGTGGCGCGCTACGAGCTTGTAGGTCTGCTATTTTTTTTTAAATCGAAGAACGACTGACATTTTTATAGAATCTGATCTCAGGTCAGAATGGGTTAATCCGACCAGTGTGCTTTGCTTTGGCAATGTAAACGTATGTTTTCTCATGCCAATAAAGCCCTTTGAATTGAATTGAATTGAATTGAATTGTGTGTCCAGTGGAAACCTCGTATGAATCTGATCTCAGGTCAGAATGGGTTAATAAAGAGTGAAAATGGGGTACAGAGGGGTTCAAGACGGTGGCCAATTGCATTATAATTCTGAGGGTGCGTGACATGGAATATAGTTTGATAACCACTGACAGAAACATGAGGTTTTTAGACATGGCATAGTTTGAGAACCACTGACAGAAACATGAGGTTTTTCGACATGGCAGAGTTTGAGAACCACTGACAGAAACAAAAGCATGTATTCCCATGCTTTTGTTCTTGCTTAAATGTAAGTCGCTCTGGATTAAGAGCGTCTGCTAAATGCCTAAATTGTAAATTGTAGAAACATGAGGTTTTTAGACATGGCATAGTTTGAGAACCACTGACAGAAACATGAGGTTTTTAGACATGGAATAGTTTGAGAACCACTGACAGAAACATGAGGTTTTTCGACATGGCATAGTTTGAGAACCACTGACAGAAACATGAGGTTTTTCGACATGGAATAGTTTGAGAACCACTGACAGAAACATGAGGTTTTTCAACATGGCATAGTTATAGAACCACTGACAGAAACATGAGGTTTAGTGAATTTAAGCCTAAATGTGTTAAACTAAATCTATAAGAGCAGAAGCAGAACAACCAAAGGTTTGATGATCAAAGCATCTCAGTAATGAAAGCTTTAAATACAGAGAAGCCATGCAGTGGTACAGCTGACACACACACACACACACACACACACACACACACACACACACACACACACACACACACACACACACACACACACACACACACACACACACACACACACACACACACGCACAGGTAGGCTACAGCTGACAGCCTATTCTGACACTCATCGTCACCTCTTCCTACAGTAGGCTAGGCCTACATATATACTGTACACACACACAAAACTATACAAACCCGTTACCCAAGAACACACGTTCACGTATACGCACTGAGACGAATCAAACACACACGCAACTGTCTGTCAATCAATCAATCAATCAATCAATCAAACACACACGCAACTTGCAACTTGCAAGCAGCACGACCGAAGCGAAATAAAGACGCAAGCATTAAGGCACACATACACGCACGCACGCACGCACGCACGCGGCACCTATTAGTTATTATATATTTCAATATATGACTGGAGTTTTTGTTACATTATACCTTAATGACTTCTGTTGTCAGCTTCAGCCGACTGATAATGAACAATGTGGACCCTGTTGTAAACAAGTGTAATGCTTAATTGGGTCGTCCAATCACAGTTAACAGTCTTTGTATTGAGTTTGTGCTTAAAATGTACTGTAAATTCTACAAACTGTTAATAAATATTTCAATCAATCAATCAATCAATGCCCAATAACTCACACAATAGGCCTATAATATATACACCTTATAAATATACTTATATACGGGGATCATATTAAAAACAAGAACATGTTTAGGACACGGTCTGAAACAGCGCACTCGGTGCGCTGTTTCAATAATAGCCTATATATAAGTGTAAAAACACGATATATCTCATCTGGCTGACAGTTGAAACACTTTGAAAGCCACTGATATTTATCACTTTGGGAACCACAGCTAATCTGCCCCGAAAACAAGTAGGGCCTATAGTGGCCTACACTACAGCAATTAATCAATTTATAATCAAACACAAAAGGCCTAATGTCTCCAAACAGGCCGATACTAAACTTCACCCAAGTCCAGCTGCTCATATAGTAGCCCAATATAGGCAGAAATACTTCTTTCATTTCATAACTCCAACTTTATGGACATATAAACTCATAATAACTTGTCAAACTCGACGTATAACAGACGGACCGAAAAGGGGTCAATAAAAACGCCTCGTGGTGAGTCGCGTAATTGTTGCGCAGTTACAACTTGGCTCTTAATTGCAGGTCTCCGTTCATTCAAGTGCTTTTGTATATGTTCATGCAGGGGGAAAAACTAATTAAAAGTAATGTTTTTAATACTGTAACTCACCATCTCTCCTCCTCTGTAACTCTGTAACTCTGTAACTCACCATCTCTCCTCCTCTGCTCACACGGTCTGTTTTGTCTCTTCAATGTTCTGTTTCGTCCTCCTCTCCTCTCCTCCCACACCACGGCCACGCGTTTTTATCATAGACTGTAAAATAATATATGGACAAAGCGTTCTCCGGGTCTGATATGGACGTAAGATGAAGCCCGTCAGACGTCAGTCCTTATATTAATGTTTTAATTACTATTTATTCGTCTTCTCTCGCTGCATCAAACAAATGTAGGCTAAAGTGTTCTTCTTCAGGAACGAAGGACATGTGGCTGGTCCATATATAGCTCTAAACCGGCTATAATGGACCAGAGCTACAAGCACACGGCGCACAGTGCACACGACGCTCTGTGGGCTTGGAGCTCTGCTGTTTTTAGGAAGAAAAAAAAAAAGCTCGAGCGGTCTATTAAATTAAAGACCCTCATCAGCCCAGCTGCATGTGATTGGACTAACGATCGACACGCATCGTCGTATCAGATCTGTAATAATAGCTTCATGGGGTCCAGGGGGTCCACCTGCTTTCTATGGCAGAGGCAGCCCCCGGTATGGGATCATCCACCGGGAGAATCTAGACACAGCTGCGCGACATGAGACTGATTAATTAGAGAGAGAGAGAGAGAGAGAGAGAGAGAGAGAGAGAGCGAGAGAGAGAGAGAGAGAGGGAGGAGTGTGTGGGCCGTGGGGGGGGGGGGGGGTGTACGTGTGTGCGTCAATTTAACAAGCTCCCACTGTACCTTCGTCAGGCAGCCTCTGTAGACATTTTTAAAGCTCAGCTCAAGACCCACTTCTACAACATTGCTTTTAATTGATCTTATATATTTTTATTATTCATGTCCTCACTGTATTGCATTACTGCTTGTTTTTTAATGTCGTTGCCTTGCTTTTCTTTTATTCTCCATTGTTCTGTAAAGCACTTTGAGCTGCATTTGATGTCATGAAAGGTGCTATACAAATAAAGTTTTATTATTATTATTATAAGTGTAGACGGTCAGAAATCATAAAAACGTCTGGGTTTCCGAGGCTATCTTAATGCCATGAAAATAAAAATGATTTATGAATCATATAATAGGCTACATATTTCTTTGAAACATGCTATGTGCTTCTTTTTTTGTATTTATGATTGTATGTATGTATGTATTATCTCTCTGAACTACTCAAACCGTATGTTCCCACAAGGACCCTCAGGTCCTCTGACCAGCTTCTCCTGGTGGTGCCTAAATCAAGGCTGAAGCTCAGAGAGGGAACCGGGCTTTTGCAGTCGCAGCTCCCAAGCTCTGGAATGAGCTGCCTCTGCACATAAGACAGGCCCCCACTCTTCAGGTGTTTAAAGGTATATTCAGTGATTTCACTTAATTCAAATATCACTTATTTTTTTGTTTTGTTGTGATAATCCTCTCTACTATAGAGTGTGCTGACCATATAAGGAGTTCCTCCCTGTCCCCAGTTAACCCCTGGGGGTCAAAAAACCTTAGGTTTCGTTTTTGACTCTCTATCCTGATTGGACGAAAGGCTGGGTCCCACAGCCAAAAACGAAACCTAAGGTTTTTTGAGTGAAATCACTGAATATACCTTTAAATCACGCCTCAAGACATATTTTTATTCTTTGGCTTTTCCTAGCATAGTATGAGCTTTTTGATGTTGAAAGTGACACTGTGTACTGTATGTTGTTTGTTTTTAAATGAAGTTGTGATTTTTATTATTTTATTGTAAAGCACTTTGGTACAACTTGTTATTTAAATGTGCTATAGAAATAAAGATGGTATGGTATGGTATGGTATGTAGGCTATATGCCTTTATTTTGTGTGATAATAGTTACAACAAAAGGGCTCAACTTAACTCAAGTTCCAATAACGTGCAATTTATAAATGTTTGCATTAGTCCTTAATTTGTAAATATCAGTAGATCTATCATCTACACAAGCTCACAATGTGTCGCATCACGATGCATTATGTGAGCTTGTAGATCTGCTATTTCCAAATGGCCGAAATGTGTATGGGGTTGAAATGGATAATGTATGTTTTTGTAATAATAATAATAATAATAATAATAATAAACATCTACAAAGTAACGTTTTCAAATAACTGTAGTGGAGTAAAAGTATAACATTTGGAGTATATAGAAATAAAAGCATTGGATATTGGAAATAGCTCAAGTGATGTACAAATACCTCACAACGTTACTTGAGTGCACAGTACTTAAAGGACAACTTTAGATTTTCAACCAAGGTTCATGTTTTAGGTTTTTATTAGAGAAACTAAAAGGTGAGTGTTCATTTTCTTTCATTTGCTGCTTTCTTTCGTTTTAGGGATTTTAGCAGTTTTTGACAGGGGGGCGGGGGCATTCGAGCATGGGGCTAAATATGTATTTTTTAACACAATTTTATGGTGATTTATTTTTTTATGGTTTACTATAGTCCTAATAAACCCCAATAAATTACATCTGGCCACAAAAGATCACAGGATCTATTGAATGTGACAAACTGACATATTGAGCCTATACACACAGTATAAGCCTTCCCCCAGTAGGCTACCTTCACATTCAGTAGATCCTGTGATCTTCTGTGGCCAGATGTAATTTCCTGGCGTTTATTGGGACTATAGTAAACCATAAAAAATGCATATTTAGCCCCATGCTCGAATGCCCCCGCCCCCCCTGTCAGAAACAGCTAAAATCCCTAAAACGAAAGAAAGCAGCAAATGAAAAAAGATGAACACTCATCTTTTACTTTATCTAATAACAAACTAAAACATGAACCTTGGTTGAAAAAAACTAAAGTTGTCCTTTAAGTAAATGTAATTAGTTAATTTCCACCACTGGCTACCAGTAAGACACCAGACATTTGTGACAAAATACTGCAGGATATAATATGCGGAGAACTTTTAACCTAAAGTCCAGAAGGGTATTGTCTAATATGCAAAAAAAGAAAAAATGCATTGAATGAGTATAGTGCCAATAATGTGCGACCACCTTTATGGTGTCTAGTTAAAGGAGAATTCCATACTAAAAGGCTTTCTTACCTTTCTTTGTAGTCGTTACGTCCCCACCAAAGAGGTCCAGGTGTTATTTTGTGCAAAAGCTCCTTATTGGCTATTTCCCCTAACATAATCCCTAAATTAATTGCATTGAATTGAATGGGAATTGATTGGGGCTATGGGGTGTTGTGCTAATTCGCTTATTTCCATCGCTCAAAATTATAATTTATTTGTATATATCCTCTCTTCATAATGTAAATAATATCCCAAGCGGCACACTTTACTACTTATTTAGATGGAAATAAGCGAACTAGCATAACACCCCCATAGCCCCATTCAATTCCCATTCAATGCAATGCAATTCATTGAGGGCTTATGGTAGGGAAAATAGCCAATAAGGAGTTTTTGCACAAAGAAAGACCTGGACCTCTTTGGTGGGGACGTAACGACTACAAAGAAAGGTAAGAAAGATAAGAAAGCATTCTAGCATGGAATTCTCCTTTAAAGACACGTCCAGTGTAGGCCTACAACTACCTTTATGGAGTCTAGTTACGTTTCTTCTTGTCGCCCGGGTCAACTTCCATTCCAATGGGGGTTATTTTGAACAGGAAACAGAAAACTCCATAACCTTTGAAGTATAAACAACATACAGAGACAACTGAACACGTTTTTTCGAAATAATTTGGACCCAAGGAATTCATTGAAGTGGTTATTATTAAACACATTGACTGCCATTGCCAAAGATCTTTGTCAATTGAAGCCTAATTTTGATACTGACGCTGTCCGCCATTGACAAAGATCTTTGTCAATTGAAGCCTAATTTTGATACTGACGCTCACTGCCATTGACTGAGATTTCAGTCAATTGCACTTTTATAGTGCATTCGGTCGAGCGACCCATAATGCTACTCACGTTAGCCTGTTAGCTAGCTGTGTTGTTAGCACAACATTGGATCGTCCATCTTAGATTGCCTATCCATTTCTTTCAACTGCTTTTATACTGCTAACTGACAGGAAATGGCGGCTTTTCAAAATAAGAGCTCAAATTTAAAAGAATTCTGGCAGTATTAGATCCTAATTTTTCAATAAATGCTGGCAGTAATTAGATCCTAATTTTTCAATAAATGGCAGCAGTCAATGTGTTGATTCAAGCTCATCTTGACTCTATTTCAGGACAGAAACAACAAAAATAAACGACCATAAAACGTTTAGTAGAGTCTGCAGGATGTACGTACGTACTGTCATACTGTATGTCATGAGGAGACAAAGTCCACATACTCTCAAAATGCGGGTTTCATCTGGACTTTAATAAGTAACCAAACCAAAAAGTGTAAATACCGTATACTTCAAGGACGTGTGTGTTTGGCCACAGCTGTAGTAGCGAAAAGGGACAGACACCTAAACATCTCTACGTGATCTCCTTAACCCATTCTGACCTGAGATCAGATTCTAAAAATGTCTATTACATTCTGACAGTTTAATTATTAACCCATTCTGACCTGAGATCAGATTAAAAAAAAATGTCAGTCGTTCTTCGATTTTTCAAAAATAGCAGACCTACAAGCTCGTAGCGCGCCACTCGGTGGCGCGCTATGAGCTTGTAGATCTGCTATTTTTCAATAGCTAAAGCATAACATGATGCCGACACCAAAATGGGTGCCCGTTCAGAATGGGTTAAAGGGACACTTCACCCTTTTTGCTAAAAAATATATGTTAATGACATTTAGGAGCTTTAGAACACTTTCCTGGGGGTCTTTATGTGTGTAATATGTGGTTTTAGATATTTTAGATTGTAGCAGTGAGCCCAGTGTCTCTGATGTCATGGACACTGGGATCACTTACTTCCTGGACTACATGTGTACTCAGTAAGACAGACCTCCCCCTATCCACAAGGAGGAGCAGTGCTCCAAAGTATTTTGGGAATTGTAGTCCAGGAAGGAAGTGAGACCAGTGTCCATGACATCAGAGACACTGTGCTCACTGCTACAATCTAAAATATCTAAAACCACATATTACACACATAAAGACCCCCAGGGAAGTGTTCTAAAGCTTCTAAACGTCATTAACATATATCTTTTTGCAAAAAGGGTGAAGTGTCCCTTTAACGTCTTCGTTCTAGTGCAGGGGTGGGCAACTGGCGGCCCGGGGGCCACATGCAGCCCCCCACCTTCACTAAATGCGGTCCGCATGTTAATATCAGAATACTGATAGTATTGATTTCAGCCGTTACAATTTCAAACCTGCTTTAATTACTTCACAACTAGTATTAAATGACTAGTACTTAATGACTGGTATTAAAATGTTATTGTCTTTTTGTGTCCAATGTAGTTATGTTAACAGTTCATAAAGTTAACATAACTAAATGCATTTGAAATTCGATAAAAAAGGTTACTTTTCAGGATTCCAATTCAAAAATAGCAACAAAAACAATCAGGGTTTCAATTCAAATATAGCAAAAATAGCTGATCTACAAGCTCAAAACGCGTCACATTGCGACGCGTTTTGAGCTTGTAGATCTAGGCTATTTTTGCTACGACAGTAATATGCACTGTGGCCCCTCTGGAGTGAGTGTGGAAATATAGTGGCCCTCTCCATCGTCAAAGTTGCCCAGCCCTGGTCTACTTAAGCAATATTACACCAGAGGGTGTGGTTTAACGTGATTATTGCCACGACAGTGATGCGGTCAGGAACGAGACGGAGTCGAGTTCCACAAGCATCACTGAAGTGGCAATAATCACGTTAAACTAACAGTTACCCTTAAAACTAAGAAAAAAAATATTTTTAATGACAGATGTAGTCACTACGACCACAAATGTCCCAAGAAACTATCTAGCCTAGCCACCGAGTTTGCTAGCGCTCTGGGAGAACAGAGCGGCTGAATTCTTTGTTTTGATTCGGTGGTGAATGGTGCTGGTTTGAAGGCTGTTTCAACCAATCAGATTGCTTCCTCAAAATGACCTGTTGTAGAATTTGTTACATTCCAAAGCAGTAACTAAACATATATTTATCAATCATCATCAAGGTCCATATTGAATATATATATATATATATATATATATATATATATATATATATATATATATGGCACGTTTAAAAATTATAAATAGTGACACACACAACGACATAGACGTTGAGATTACATCACAGCGTTAACTACAACAGTGCAAGGGGCTTAACTGTGTCGCCACTAAAGGCTCTGGATTTTCGGTGGTGAGGTGACCACCACCGCTCCGGTGGTGAGGTGACCACCACCGCTCCGGTGTTGAGGTGACCACCACCGCTCCGGTGGTGAGGTGACCACCACCGCTCCGATGGTGAGCTGACCACCGCTCCGGTGGTGAGGCGACCACCACCGCTCCGGTGGTGAGGTGACCACCACCGCTCCGATGGTGAGCTGACCACCGCTCCGGTGGTGAGGTGACCACCACCGCTCCAATGGTGAGCTGACCACCGCTCCGGTGGTGAGGTGTCCACCGCTCCGATGGTGAAGTGACCATAGCTGAAATAACGTTGAGCGGTGGTGAGTAGAAACAGAGAGAAGGGCGGTGGCGGTGGTTTGCTCTTCACCACGGCTCAGTGACGTCATGTTGTAGTTCGGTGGTCACCTCAGTGACGTCATGTTGTAGTTCGGTGGTCACCCCAGTGACGTCATGTTGTAGTTCGGTGGTCACCCCAGTGACGTCATGTTGTAGTTCGGTGGTCACCTCAGTGACGTCATGTTGTAGTTCGGTGGTCACCTCAGTGACGTCATGTTGTAGTTCGGTGGTCACCTCAGTGACGTCATGTTGTAGTTTGGTGGTCACCTCAGTGACGTCATGTTGTAGTTCGGTGGTCACCTCAGTGACGTCATGTTGTAGTTCGGTGGTCACCTCAGTGACGTCATGTTGTAGTTCGGTGGTCACCTCAGTGACGTCATGTTGTAGTTCGGTGGTCACCTCAGTGACGTCATGTTGTAGTTCGGTGGTCACCTCAGTGACGTCATGTTGTAGTTCGGTGGTCACCTCACCTCACCACCGACAATCCAGACTATGAATAACGCTTAAGTGCGACTGCTGTACTTTGTCTTTAGATAAGTTCCACTTGCGATAGAAAAAACAATAAGAAAGGGTGAAGTAATTCACCCTGGCAGTGTTGACGGTTTAAAGGACGTCATATATTTACCTCAGATATGAGGTAGTGTACATCATATCTACCTCAGATACGAGGTAGTGTACTGAGTTGTATTCCCCTGCTCAGTTCCTCATTCCTTTTAGAAAACATGTGTGTTTAGAAACTCGTCCAAAATGGCCTTTCCTTCCCACTGAGCAAAAAGGCAGAGGCTTAAGACGTTAGTCTAAAAAATGGGTTAGAACCGGTCTAAACATGAACGTTATTTTAGCGGTCTGAACTTAGCTTAGACGTTGATTAGCAGTTTGTTAAACATCTATATATAGACCGTCTATATCAGTGGTTCAGAAGGGATCGAGGGGTGCTTGAGGGAGTTCCGGGAACCACGTCACGCTGAGTTGTAGAACGAACCACGCCACGCTTCGTTGTAGAACGAACCACGCTACGCTTCGTTGTAGAACGAACCACGCCACGCTTCTTCAACGCTTTTCACTTGGAAATGAGCCGTGGTTACCCAAGGATCCCCAGGTTCAGCTGGAGACAGCCCTGTGCCCGTCCATGTTCTCCTGGAGGAGAGCAGTGGGGGGTACCGGACCCCCCGGGGGGTACCGGACCTTTTGGCCCGCACGGCACAGTCTGAAGCAGCCTCTTGGTACCGTCTGATGTCCTAGGACTTCATCCATCCATCCATCGTCAACCGCTTATCCGTAGTCGGGTCAACATCAGTGACGTCCTTCCGGGTGATCCCGAGGCATTCCAAGGCCAGTCTGGAGATATAATCCCTCCATCTGATCCTTGGTCTGCCCCGGGGGGGGACGGGGGACGGGACGGACCATCGAGGACCTCCCACCCGAGAGGCATCCCAAACCAGATGCCCCGGACCACCTCAGCTGGCTCCTTTCCAATTAAGCGAAGAAGCAGTCTCTCTCTATCGGCGTGACTGAACTTCTCACCCTGATGAATCGGCCTCTCAGCGGTACCGTCTCTGTGCGGTTCTCCTAGGACTCCAGCAGGCCGTGCCAGCGACACACCTGCTGGCCCTTGCACTCCTTCATGTGGGTCCAGTGGGACAGCTCGTGGTCTCCGGAGCTGTTGAGGCCCAGCGAGATCCATCCCAGCAGCTCCCTGCGCTGCAGGCTGCGCTTGTGAACACCGACAGCATGAGCGTCACGTCGGACAGCTGGAACAGCGCCACCTATAGGGAGGGGTAGGGTATAGGAGGGACAGGGGGGGTCATTAATGTATAGATATTTTTCAACATGGAACGACTGACGATTATGCAAAAATAATTGTGAGCATCTCAAATAACATGTGATTAGGCGATGATGTAATAAATGTCTACTTTTACTGTAGGTCCGGGTCCGGGCTGACCTTTGAACTCTGACCTCACCTGGAAGACGAAGGTCTCCTTGTAGGTGGGGTTGGGCTGACCTTTGAACTCTGACCTCACCTGGAAGACGAAGGTCTCCTTGTAGGTGGGGTTGGGCTGACCTTTGAACTCTGACCTCACCTGGAACACAAAGGTCTCCTTGTAGGTGGGGTTGGGCTGACCTTTGAACTCTGACCTCACCTGGAAGACGAAGGTCTCCTTGTAGGTGGGGTTGGGCTGACCTTTGAACTCTGACCTCACCTGGAACACGAAGGTCTCCTTGTAGGTGGGGTTGGGCTGACCCCGACAGGTGGAAGTCTTGCACTTGGACATCTCCTGACCCACGGCGTTCAGCAAGGTCAGCTTCACGTAGGTGTCTGAGGAACAACCGCATTTACAATACTACTAATAATACAACATTACTACGACAAACAAAACAACAATACTACGACAAACAATACAACAATACTACGACAAATAATACAACAATACTACGACAAACAATACAACAATACTACGACAAATAATACAACAATACTACGACAAATAATACAACAATACTACGACAAATAATACAACAATACTACGACAAATAATACAACAATACTACTACTAAGAACCAGTAAGACGCCTGAGGTCGAGGTCGCACGCATCCGCCTCGTTGACGTCAGACTGCTGGGCGAGCACTGGCGCTTTGGCATGGAGGGTCAGATCAACATGGAATGAGTTCCGTACTGGCCATTGAATTGAATTGAATTGAATTGAATTGAATTGGATTGAATTTAAAGGTATATTCAGTGATTTCACTTAATTCAAATATCACTTATTCTTTTGTTTTGTTGTGATAATCCTCCCTACTATAGAGTGTGCTGGCCATATAAGGAGTTCCTCCCTGTCCCCAGTTAACCCATGGGGGTCAAAAAACCTTAGGTTTCGTTTTTGACTCTCTATCCTGATTGGACGAAAGGCTGGGTCCCACAGACAAAAACGAAACCTAAGGTTTTTTGAGTGAAATCACTGAATATACCTTTAATTGTTTTTTGTTTTGGTAAAACATGCATTCCATACATTCCATATAAGGGCCAGAGCGCACACAGAACATTGAACAGTGTTCTGAAGAGAATCAGAATCCACCAACACATGACATCACCACTCATGCTTCACCATCATTACATCACCACTCATGCGTCATCATCATTACATCACCCCTCATGCTTCACCATCATTACATCACCACTCATGCTTCATCATCATTACATCACCACTCATGCTTCACCATCATTACATCACCACTCATGCTTCACCATCATTACATCACCCCTCATGCTTCATCATCATTACATCACCACTCATGCTTCACCATCATTACATCACCACTCATGCTTCACCATCATTACATCACCACTCATGCTTCACCATCATTACATCACCATCATTACATCACCACTCATGCTTCACCATCATTACATCACCACTCATGCGTCATCATCATTACATCACCACTCATGCGTCATCATCATTACATCACCACTCATGCGTCACCATCATTACATCACCACTCATGCTTCACCATCATTACATCACCACTCATGCGTCATCATCATTACATCACCACTCATGCTTCATCATCATTACATCACCACTCATGCTTCACCGTCATTACATCACCACTCATGCTTCACCATCATTACATCACCACTCATGCTTCACCATCATTACATCACCACTCATGCGTCATCATCATTACATCACCACTCATGCGTCATCATCATTACATCACCACTCATGCGTCATTAGCATTAGCATTAGCATTAGCATTAGCATGCACACAGAAGCCACACATGGAACTGGTACAACGTGGTGTGAGAGTAGCATCCGTAATGTTCGTAATTCGTTAAAAAAAATCGTAATTCGTAAAAAAAAAGTAACCAGCAAACTATTCTATTACAAAAACAAACAACAAAACTGGTGAACCATTTTCAAATGTGAGGCAAAAACTGTGAAAATAGCCAATCGACAAGCCCAATGTGTGAGCTTGTTGATCAGTCAGACAGACAGACAGACAGACAGACAGACAGACAGACAGACAGACAGACAGACAGACAGACAGACAGACAGACAGACAGACAGTGTTCTGTGCCAGAACTCACCTCTGATTACATAAACCTGTCCACCAATCAGAACTCACCTCTGATTATATAAACCTGTCCACCAATCAGGTGCTTCAGACAACAGAACAGTCCGTCTGACAACAACAGGCAGGAAAGCAGGGAGGAGGAGGAGGAGGAGGAGAGGAGATAATGGGCCAATCAGGCGTCAATACACTGACGAGCAGAAGTAAATGGACCAATCAGGCGTCAATACACTGACGAGCAGGGAGAGAACAGGGGTCAGAAGGTCAAGTCAAGTGTATCGAACAAGATGCTCTTTTTGAATGAGTGCGTGTGTGTGTGCGTGGTGCGTGCATAGTCTGCATACGTTGCTTGCGTGCGTGCGTTGCGTGTGTGTGTGTGTGCGTGCATGTGTGTGTGTGTGTGTGCGTTTGGTGCGTGCGTGCGTGCATACATACTCGCTCGCTCAGGGATTACAACAAAGGGGAACTGAAGCAGAATGAAGAGCATTTCACCTTCAGAATAAAATGTAAAACTAATTCTATATTGAAAGAACAGTTTGACACTTTGGTAGAAATGGGCTTCCATACACACTACAGGACAGTGTCCTGCGTTTAAAGGAGAATTCCATGCTATACTAGAATGCTTTCTTATCTTTCTTACCTTTCTTTGTAGTTGTTACGTCCCCACCAAAGAGGTCCAGGTGTTTTTTTGTGCAAAAACTCCTTATTGGCTATTTTCCCTACCATAAGCCCTCAATGAATTGCATTGCATTGAATGGGAATTGAATGGGGCTATGGGGTGTTATGCTAGTTCGCTTATTTCCATCGAAAGAAGTAGTAAAGTGTGCCGCTTGGGATATTATTTACATTATGAAGAGAGGATATATACAAAGAAATTATAATTTTGAGCGATGGAAATAAGCGAATTAGCACAACACCCCATAGCCCCATTCAATTCCCATTCAATCCAATGCAATTCATTGAGCGCTTATGGTAGGGGAAATAGCCAATAAGGAGCTTTTGCACAAAATAACACCTGGACCTCTTTGGTGGGGACGTAACGACTACAAAGAAAGGTAAGAAAGCCTTTTAGTATGGAATTCTCCTTTAAATAAAGGTTGTACGCAGCAGCAAACACAAAGCATTGTGTAGAGTTCAAACTGCAAATGTTTGAATGCATCAAATACAACATAATATTTGAAATTGCGTTATTGTTGATTATTTTGTTCACGATCAACAATCACCAGTGCAGTGGGCGATCAACAATCACCAGTGCAGTGGGCGATCAACAATCACCAGTGCAGTGGGCGATCAATCACCAGTGCAGTGGGCGATCAACAATCACCAGTGCAGTGGGCGATCAACAATCACCAGTGCAGTGGGCGAAAGCGCCAACTCCAATTAACCCATTTTGGGGCGGGAACTCCTTTTGGTGTTTTTAAACATCATGTTATGCTTTTTTAGCTGTTGAAAAATAGCAGATCTACAAGCTCATGAACTTGTAAGGTCTGCTATTTTTGAAAAAAACGTGAAAATTTGGCACGAATATATATTCTTTCAGAGCGAACGTTTTTAACTCAAATCTTTGCTTCTGGGGGGGGGGGGGGGGGGGGGGGGGTCCCTGGAACAACATATTTTCAGATGGGGGTCGGTGGACGATTACATATAATTTTGGGGGTCCTTGACGTGAAAATGTTTGAGCACCACTGACACAGAAACATGAGGTTTTTCAGAAAACTGTCAGGATTTAGAAGACATCTGTATGGGTTAATTGTCATTAGCCTGGTTAATAAACCAGACTAATATCGCACGGACCGCGGGATATTAGTCTGGGGAGGCTCAGCTTGGATTTCATTTCCAGGGGGGGGGGGGGCGGGTTGAAACATTTTCTCTTTGACGCAATTGGTCAGAGCTACTGTCAGTCAAAGGTCTCAAGCATTGAAAGTCACATGTATTGCATACCGTGTCCCGATTGGCCGCCCCATTTCTCTGGTGTAGGAAATGGGCGTACAATTGAGCCTCTCCAGAACGTAATCCGCCGACAGGCAATTTATTTTTTGCCAACGGCTGATTGGGTCTGGTTTATTAACCAGGCTAAATTGTCATGGGTGTGCCATCCAGCTGGTCGGTATAAACATCGACAGCTCGATGAAAAGCTACGGCCACGCCTGGAGAGAGAGGATCGTCATATCACGGCATTAATTAATTAATTAATTAATTAATTAATTGATTAATGCCCATGCTGTTCATTATATACGACGTGGTTTATATATAATAATAACGCATGCCGTTGGCCGTATTGCAAGCCAATGAGAGCGCAGTAGATGTAATCATCCAGCAGGCGGTGTTTGACACAACGTTTACGGCCATTATCGGGTTTCCATAAAAGATGCAGCCGCCGCCTGTGGGCGGGGCCAAATGACCTCATTTAGAAGAATGTGTCTGGAACACGCCTCATTAGAATCTTACCTCCCGTTGTCGTCGATCGCATCAATAGTATTGTGGCTATCGTTAGCTGCTACACACACACACATTCACAACAACATCCGGTTCCGTCGGTAAAAGTGCTCCGGGCGCTATAAAGGATGGGCACATTTTAACAATGGATTAAACAACCCCCTTAAGGTGTTCTAACAGACTCACGAGGGGGCTTGTCGGTGGGCAGGTGCTTGAAGTGGCTCCCCTTGACGACCTCGACGGCCAGGCGTCCCGTGGTGGCGTTGTAGAGCAGACCCAGGAGCAGCTCGGGGCTGGGGTTGTGGTAGAGCGACTGGAAGGACGACACGGCGCTGTCGCTGCACGACGCGTCTGACGCCGACGCCTGGGAGCCCCCCGCCTGGAAAACAAACACACCCAGTTAACCCTATAAGAACACACCCAGTTAACCCCGCCTGTCAGAACAAACACACCCAGTTAACCCTATAAGAACACACCCAGTTAACCCCACCTATAAGAACACACCCAGTTAACCCCACCTATAAGAACACACCCAGTTAACCCCACCTATAAGAACACACCCAGTTAACCCTATAAGAACACACCCAGTTAACCCGGCCTGTAAGAACACACACACCCAGTTAACCCCGCCTGGAAAACAAACACACCCAGTTAACCCTATAAGAACACACCCAGTTAACCCCGCCTATAAGAACACACCCAGTTAACCCCGCCTGTAAGAACAAACACACCCAGTTAACCCCGCCAATAAGAACACACCCAGTTAACCCCGCCTGTAAGAACACACCCAGTTAACCCCGCCTATAAGAACACACCCAGTTAACCCCGCCTATAAGAACACACCCAGTTAACCCCGCCTATAAGAACACACCCAGTTAACCCCGCCTATAAGAACACACCCAGTTAACCCCGCCTATAAGAACACACCCAGTTAACCCCGCCTATAAGAACACACCCAGTTAACCCCGCCTATAAGAACACACCCAGTTAACCCCGCCTGTAAGAACACACACACCCAGTTAACCCTATAAGAACACACCCAGTTAACCCCGCCTGTAAGAACACACACACCCAGTTAACCCTATAAGAACACACCCAGTTAACCCCGCCTGTCAGAACACACACACCCAGTTAACCCCACCTGTCAGAACACACACACCCAGTTAACCCCACCTGTCAGAACACACACACCCAGTTAACCCTATAAGAACACACCCAGTTAACCCCGCCTGTCAGAACACACACACCCAGTTAACCCTATAAGAACACACCCAGTTAACCCCGCCTGTCAGAACACACACACCCAGTTAACCCTATAAGAACACACCCAGTTAACCCCGCCTGTCAGAACACACACACCCAGTTAACCCCGCCTGTAAAACACACACACCCAGTTAACCCCACCTGTCAGAACACACACACCCAGTTAACCCTATAAGAACACACCCAGTTAACCCCGCCTGTCAGAACACACACACCCAGTTAACCCTATAAGAACACACCCAGTTAACCCTATAAGAACACACCCAGTTAACCCTGTAAGAACACACCCAGTTAACCCTATAAGAACACACCCAGTTAACCCTATAAGAACACACCCAGTTAACCCTGCCTGTAAGAACACACCCAGTTAACCCTGTAAGAACACACCCAGTTAACCCTATAAGAACACACCCAGTTAACCCTATAAGAACACACCCAGTTAACCCTGCCTGTAAGAACACACCCAGTTAACCCTATAAGAACACACCCAGTTAACCCTGCCTGTAAGAACACACCCAGTTAACCCTATAAGAACACACCCAGTTAACCCTGCCTGTAAGAACACACCCAGTTAACCCCGCCTGTCAGAACACACACACCCAGTTAACCCTGTAAGAACACACCCAGTTAACCCCGCCTGGAAGAACACACACACCCAGTTAACCCTGTAAGAACACACCCAGTTAACCCTATAAGAACACACCCAGTTAACCCTATAAGAACACACCCAGTTAACCCTGTAAGAACACACCCAGTTAACCCCGCCTGGAAGAACACACCCAGTTAACCCTGTAAGAACACACCCAGTTAACCCTATAAGAACACACCCAGTTAACCCCGCCTGGAAGAACACACCCAGTTAACCCTATAAGAACACACCCAGTTAACCCTATAAGAACACACCCAGTTAACCCTATAAGAACACACCCAGTTAACCCTGTAAGAACACACCCAGTTAACCCTATAAGAACACACCCAGTTAACCCTATAAGAACACACCCAGTTAACCCTGTAAGAACACACCCAGTTAACCCTTTAAGAACACACCCAGTTAACCCTATAAGAACACACCCAGTTAACCCTATAAGAACACACCCAGTTAACCCTATAAGAACACACCCAGTTAACCCTGTAAGAACACACCCAGTTAACCCTATAAGAACACACCCAGTTAACCCTATAAGAACACACCCAGTTAACCCTATAAGAACACACCCAGTTAACCCTATAAGAACACACCCAGTTAACCCTATAAGAACACACCCAGTTAACCCTATAAGAACACACCCAGTTAACCCTATAAGAACACACCCAGTTAACCCTATAAGAACACACCCAGTTAACCCTGTAAGAACACACCCAGTTAACCCTGTAAGAACACACCCAGTTAACCCTTTAAGAACACACCCAGTTAACCCTATAAGAACACACCCAGTTAACCCTATAAGAACACACCCAGTTAACCCTATAAGAACACACCCAGTTAACCCTATAAGAACTAGAGATGCTCCGATCAGGTTTTTTGGGGCCGATCACCGATCACCGATCACTGGAAACAGTATAGGCCGATACCGATATTGCCGATACCGATCACAGCGTCGTGAAATCCATATTTTTTTCCATTGTGTAGCATATATACTTACTGTATTTTCTACTGTACTCTTCTTACACATCATTGACATTGTAAGTATAAAAATTAGGAGATGAGAAAGTTTTTTTGCAAGCTGAGGCAACGTGCAATATTTCACTCTAGACTCTCTTAGAGACAACTTGGAGGTTACAGAGTAAACTGTAGAGACTCAAAATGCAGTGGTTCCCAAAGTGGGGTCTGTGGACCCCCAGGGGTCCTTGAGGGAGTTCCAGGGGGTCCCCAGCTAAAAGGATAGTTTGGAACCAAATGGACCCGTTTGGGTTAACACTTAACATTGATTTTACAATATAAATTGGGGTCTCAGAGATAGGAGTGGCATTAAATGGGGGTTCGTAGTCAAACTAGGGGTCCTTGAAATTAAACTGGTGGAGAAATTTGAGAATCACTGCTACAATCTTCTTATGGGGGTCCCTGGCATATCTTTTCAAATGGGGGTCCGTGGGCTGCAGTGTCAATTTGGGGGTCCTTGACGTGAAAAGGTTTGGGAACCACTGTCTTAGAGACAACTTGGAGAGTAAACTGTAGCTTTCTTCTTTCATCAAATACAAAAATATAATAATAATAACATACCGTACATGTTCAGTGCACGGACACAGACAACTGAACATTTCACTGTACAGACTAAAATAAAAAGCAGGCTGCTAGTGTTGTATACTGTATAGGCTCGCTGATCGTTAGCTTAGTGCTTAGATTAGCGTGTAGCTACTGATTCAACCCACTGATTTAACTTCATCTCCGCCTTTAATCTAATTAATTTTTTTATTGACAACGTGAACGAACCCCGACACCAGCGCTGCAAAAATAGACAGATCTACAAGCTCTCAACGCGTAGCGAACTGCGCTGCAGAAACAGGCAGGACGCGATGTGAGAGCCTGTGTGGATCAGCAGCAGCACGGCACTCCCAGCCTCCAACGGCGCGGGGAGGCAAGACTTCTCCGGGGAGGAGGAGACTTGGCCACTGGGCAGGCTGCATGTTGCTGTGGCTAAAAACATCACCAGCCAGTGGTTGTGATGTTAGCTTCAAGCTAACAAGCTAAGCTAATAGCTTGGCTTGCATCTGCTTGTCCGTTCCAACTTCACTTCATCTCCACCTGTAACTTATGAGTGCAGTACTTTCATCCGACGGAGCATTGGTCCGAACGACAACCTACCTCCTCCCTCACCCTAACCCTAACCTCCCCCGGGGCAGACACCTAAACCTAACCGCAACCCTCTCCCGACCCGCAGCGCACCTCGGAGCATTGCTCCGTCGGATGATAGTATGCCTCCCGTAACTTATTTCTTATTTTTTCCCTGGCTGCGGAGCTGCGCTGCAAACAGACGGATCTACAAGCTCTCAACAGCGACCGGAGCTGCAAAAACAGGCGCCCCCTTAAAGGAGACTTGCCACTGTCCCACTGTCTGTTTTGATCGGGCATTTTGATCGGCAATTTTGATTTATTTTGAGAATCCGATCCGATCCGATACAGGCATGATCGGCCGATCATGATCGGTGGCCGATCGATCGGCGCATCTCTAATAAGAACACACCCAGTTAACCCTATAAGAACACACCCAGTTAACCCTTTAAGAACACACCCAGTTAACCCTATAAGAACACACCCAGTTAACCCTATAAGAACACACCCAGTTAACCCCACCTGTAAGAACACACCCAGTTAACCCTATAAGAACACACCCAGTTAACCCTATAAGAACACACCCAGTTAACCCTATAAGAACACACCCAGTTAACCCTGTAAGAACACACCCAGTTAACCCTGTAAGAACACACCCAGTTAACCCTATAAGAACACACCCAGTTAACCCCATCACCTGGAGCTAACCCCATAATAAAGTATTCTGTATTCAATCAGTCAACTCACCGGCAGAGGACAGCATGGATCCAGGATGACCGGCACAGACATCCTGCCCTGCAGGTGCATCTTGGACAAGTAGAACACCTTCGGAATCACAGAGATCGGTGTTATTTTGAGGGGTGCACACCGCTCAGAGCCCTGACGTCACATCACGGTGTTATTTTGAGGGGTGAACACACCGCTCACAGCCCTGACGTCACATCACGGTGTTATTTTGAGGGGTGCACACCACTCAGAGTCCTGACGTCACATCAGGGTGTTATTTTGAGGGGTGAACACACCGCTCAGAGCCCTGACGTCACATCAGGGTGTTATTTTGAGGGGTGAACACACCGCTCAGAGTCCTGATGTCACATCAGGGTGTTATTTTGAGGGGTGCACACCACTCAGAGTCCTGACGTCACATCAGGGTGTTATTTTGAGGGGTGAACACACCGCTCAGAGTCCTGACGTCACATCAGGGTGTTATTTTGAGGGGTGAACACACCGCTCACAGCCCTGACGTCACATCACGGTGTTATTTTGAGGGGTGAACACACCGCTCAGAGTCCTGACGTCACGTCAGGGTGTTATTTTGAGGGTTGAACACACCGCTCAGAGTCCTGACGTCACGTCAGGGTGTTATTTTGAGGGGTGAACACACCGCTCACAGCCCTGACGTCACATCACGGTGTTATTTTGAGGGGTGAACACACCGCTCAGAGTCCTGACGTCACGTCAGGGTGTTATTTTGAGGGGTGAACACACCGCTCAGAGCCCTGACGTCACATCAGGGTGTTATTTTGAGGGGTGAACACACCGCTCAGAGTCCTGATGTCACATCAGGGTGTTATTTTGAGGGGTGAACACACCGCTCACAGCCCTGACGTCACATCAGGGTGTTATTTTGAGGGTTGAACACACCGCTCAGAGTCCTGACGTCACGTCAGGGTGTTATTTTGAGGGGTGAACACACCGCTCACAGCCCTGACGTCACATCACGGTGTTATTTTGAGGGGTGAACACACCGCTCAGAGTCCTGACGTCACGTCAGGGTGTTATTTTGAGGGGTGAACACACCGCTCACAGCCCTGACGTCACATCACGGTGTTATTTTGAGGGGTGAACACACCGCTCAGAGTCCTGACGTCACGTCAGGGTGTTATTTTGAGGGGTGAACACACCGCTCAGAGCCCTGACGTCACATCAGGGTGTTATTTTGAGGGGTGAACACACCGCTCAGAGTCCTGATGTCACATCAGGGTGTTATTTTGAGGGGTGCACACCACTCAGAGTCCTGACGTCACATCAGGGTGTTATTTTGAGGGGTGAACACACCGCTCAGAGTCCTGACGTCACATCAGGGTGTTATTTTGAGGGGTGAACACACCGCTCACAGCCCTGACGTCACATCACGGTGTTATTTTGAGGGGTGAACACACCGCTCAGAGTCCTGACGTCACGTCAGGGTGTTATTTTGAGGGTTGAACACACCGCTCAGAGTCCTGACGTCACGTCAGGGTGTTATTTTGAGGGGTGAACACACCGCTCACAGCCCTGACGTCACATCACGGTGTTATTTTGAGGGGTGAACACACCGCTCAGAGTCCTGACGTCACGTCAGGGTGTTATTTTGAGGGGTGAACACACCGCTCACAGCCCTGACGTCACATCACGGTGTTATTTTGAGGGGTGAACACACCGCTCAGAGTCCTGACGTCACGTCAGGGTGTTATTTTGAGGGGTGAACACACCGCTCACAGCCCTGACGTCACATCACGGTGTTATTTTGAGGGGTGCACACACCGCTCAGAGTCCTGACGTCACGTCAGGGTGTTATTCTGAGGGGTGAACACACCGCTCAGAGTCCTGACGTCACATCAGGGTGTTATCTTGAGGGGTGAACACACCGCTCAGAGTCCTGATGTCACATCAGGGTGTTATTTTGAGGGGTGAACACACCACTCAGAGTCCTGACGTCACGTCAGGGTGTTATTTTGAGGGGTGAACACACCGCTCAGAGCCCTGACGTCACATCAGGGTGTTATTTTGAGGGGTGAACACACCGCTCAGAGTCCTGATGTCACATCAGGGTGTTATTTTGAGGGGTGAACACACCACTCAGAGTCCTGACGTCACGTCATTTGGAGCGACGCCTACGTGGAAGGGTTGACTCCCACTTTTAGGCCAGTGCAGCCCATGCGTAAATCCAGCTTTCATTTTTCGCGCAGACGAAATGAAAGCCTGGGTATCGAGGCTACGCCCTAACTAACTCTTTAGCAGATTCAGGTCAAATCACTGTAGTTGGTGTAGCTTTTGCAGTTTTTGAATGATTTATTGAAAATGTCTCTGTTGGGAATGTGCGGTAACGAAAGACCTTCAGAGAAAGCTTGACTTTGATTGCTTCCAGGAACAAAATTAACTGAGTTTCGTTTTTGTGTTTAAAACTGTTTAAAAACAGCCTGCATTTAAAGGACTGCATTTTGTACTATTCCTAGGATGAGTTATTCCCGTTTGAGGTTTTAATTTCCCACTAACTTTCTTTTCCTGCTGGGCGTACATACCCATGCCATGCATTTTAACCCATTCTGGGCGGGAACCCCTTTGGGTGTCGGCATTATGTCATGCTTTAGCTATTGCTATAGCTATCTACAAGCTCATAGCGCGCCACAAGCTTGTAGGTCTGCTATTTTTTTAATAAAACCGTCAGGATTTAAGATTTAAAAAAAAATCTGATCTCAGGTCAAAATGCGTTAAAGAACCACCATTCTTCTGTGCGTTAGAATCTGATCTCAGGGTAGGTACCCTCACAAAAAACATGCAGTAATCCTGGTCTCTAAACTGCCTCCCCCTGGCCAGCCGGGGCGCCTGATGGAGGGGAAAGGAACTGGTCGGAATAACGTGTTCCTTCCACGCGCTACGTCCAACCAGGGAAACTCCCTCCTGTCAGGTGTAAAGGAGCAACTTGGACACTCAGGCATGAAGG
Organism: Protomyctophum parallelum; assembly: GCF_964188405.1. Taxonomy (NCBI): domain Eukaryota; kingdom Metazoa; phylum Chordata; class Actinopteri; order Myctophiformes; family Myctophidae; genus Protomyctophum; species Protomyctophum parallelum. Next base: position 3,057,202 of record NC_139718.1, on the reverse strand, counting down.
AAGCATGAGTTCAAGTCCGTTGCTCTCCCCTTGTCCCCCATATATGGGGACTAGGTTGCTCTCCCCTTGTCCCCCATATATGGGGACTAGGTTGCTCTCCCCTTGTCCCCTATATATGGGGACTAGGTTGGTCTCCCCTTGTCCCCCATATATGGGGACTAGGTTCCCTTGTCCCCCATATATGGGGACTAGGTTGCTCTCCCCTTGTCCCCCATATATGGGGACTAGGTTGGTGGAGGGTGTGTAGAGCCCAGGATCACATTAGATGATTGACACAGGGGTGAAAAAATGAGTTACAAAACCGTGGGATAAAAAAAAATATATAAAAAAGAATCTGATCTCAGGTCAAAATGCGTTAAAGAACCACCATTATTCTGTGCGTTAGAATCTGATCTCAGGTCAGAACGGGTTAATAATAACTCATTCTGAATGGGAACCCATTTTGGTGTTAGCACTATGTTATGCTTTAGTTATTGAAAAATAGCAGATCTACAAGCTCATAGCGCGCCACCGAGTGGCGCGCTACGAGCTTGTAGGTCTGCTATTTTTGTAAAAATCGAAGAACGACTGACATTTTTTAGAATCTGATCTCAGGTCAGAATGGGTTCATCAGACCCAGTGTGTGTCCAGTGGAAACCTCGTATGAATCTGATCTCAGGTCAGAAGGGGTTAATGATAAAGACCTTCTCTCCCAGCAGCGTCTCCCTCTTCATGCGTCGTACGCTGTACAGCCTGAAGCGCAGGGCGGAGTCTCCTGAGTCCACCTGGCTGAAGCAGAAGGTCTCCGTGAACATGGGACACGCCCCCTTCTGGACGGAGGTCCGCGCGCGCTGCTTTCTGCCCGGCAACAGGACCATGTGCACCTACACGCACGCACACACACACGCGCACGAGCACGCACGCACACACACACGCACGCACACACACACGCACACACGCATGCATGCACGCACGCACGCACGCACGCACGCACGCACGCACGCACGCACGCACGCACACACGCATGCACGCACACACAGCCAGCCACAAACACGTTTAATCAGAGCATTCAATGCTCCAAACTAGGGCTTTAAGCAACTAGTCTACTATTCAACTAGTCGACTATTCAACTAGTCGACTATTCAACTAGTCGACTATTCAACTAGTCGACTATTCAACTAGTCGACTATTCAACTAGTCGACTATTCAACTAGTCGACTATTCAACTAGTCGACTATTCAACTAGTCGACTATTCAACTAGTCGACTATTCAACTAGTCGACTATTCAACTAGTCTACTATTCAACTAGTCGACTATTCAACTAGTCGACTATTCAACTAGTCGACTATTCAACTAGTCTACTATTCAACTAGTCGACTATTCAACTAGTCGACTATTCAACTAGTCTACTATTCAACTAGTCGACTATTCAACTAGTCGACTATTCAACTAGTCGACTATTCAACTAGTCGACTATTCAACTAGTCGACTATTCAACTAGTCCACTATTCAACTAGTCGACTATTCAACTAGTCTACTATTCAACTAGTCCACTATTCAACTAGTCGACTATTCAACTAGTCGACTATTCAACTAGTCCACTATTCAACTAGTCGACTATTCAACTAGTCTACTATTCAACTAGTCTACTATTCAACTAGTCGACTATTCAACTAGTCGACTATTCAACTAGTCCACTATTCAACTAGTCCACTATTCAACTAGTCGACTATTCGACTAGTCCACTATTCAACTAGTCGACTATTCAACTAGTCGACTATTCAACTAGTCTACTATTCAACTAGTCTACTATTCAACTAGTCTACTATTCAACTAGTCTACTATTCAACTAGTCTACTATTCAACTAGTCGACTATTCAACTAGTCGACTATTCAACTAGTCGACTATTCAACTAGTCTACTATTCAACTAGTCGACTATTCAACTAGTCGACTATTCAACTAGTCGACTATTCAACTAGTCGACTATTCAACTAGTCTACTATTCAACTAGTCGACTATTCAACTAGTCGACTATTCAACTAGTCGACTATTCAACTAGTCGACTATTCAACTAGTCGACTATTCAACTAGTCGACTATTCAACTAGTCGACTATTCAACTAGTCGACTATTCAACTAGTCGACTATTCAACTAGTCCACTATTCAACTAGTCGACTATTCAACTAGTCTACTATTCAACTAGTCCACTATTCAACTAGTCGACTATTCAACTAGTCGACTATTCAACTAGTCCACTATTCAACTAGTCGACTATTCAACTAGTCTACTATTCAACTAGTCGACTATTCAACTAGTCGACTATTCAACTAGTCGACTATTCAACTAGTCGACTATTCAACTAGTCCACTATTCAACTAGTCCACTATTCAACTAGTCGACTATTCGACTAGTCCACTATTCGACTAGTCGACTATTCAACTAGTCGACTATTCAACTAGTCTACTATTCAACTAGTCTACTATTCAACTAGTCTACTATTCAACTAGTCTACTATTCAACTAGTCTACTATTCAACTAGTCGACTATTCAACTAGTCGACTATTCAACTAGTCTACTATTCAACTAGTCGACTATTCAACTAGTCGACTATTCAACTAGTCGACTATTCAACTAGTCTACTATTCAACTAGTCTACTATTCAACTAGTCTACTATTCAACTAGTCGACTATTCAACTAGTCGACTATTCAACTAGTCTACTATTCAACTAGTCTACTATTCAACTAGTCTACTATTCAACTAGTCCACTATTCAACTAGTCTACTATTCAACTAGTCTACTATTCAACTAGTCTACTATTCAACTAGTCCACTATTCAACTAGTCTACTATTCAACTAGTCTACTATTCAACTAGTCCACTATTCAACTAGTCCACTATTCAACTAGTCTACTATTCAACTAGTCTACTATTCAACTAGTCGACTATTCAACTAGTCGACTATTCAACTAGTCCACTATTCAACTAGTCCACTATTAAACTAGTCCACTATTCAACTAGTCTACTATTCAACTAGTCGACTATTCAACTAGTCCACTATTCAACTAGTCTACTATTCAACTAGTCCACTATTCAACTAGTCCACTATTCAACTAGTCGACTATTCAACTAGTCCACTATTCAACTAGTCCACTATTCAACTAGTCGACTATTCAACTAGTCCACTATTCAACTAGTCTACTATTCAACTAGTCCACTATTCAACTAGTCGACTGGTAAATCCACTAGTCGACCTTGTTGGTAGACTAGTTTTCTCTTTTTTTTGTAGGCCTCAAGATCAGCCTATATTATGCTATATTATAGTCACCAATGCACAAAGTTCTTAAAGCGCAAATAACATGCATTTAAAAAAACTGCTTTTAATATTTAACCCCTGGCCTACCGTTTCCGGAAAAAACGGATTATTGCTAAAAATACAAACCTCCCGTTCACGGAATTAACGGAATGTCAATCAATGTCAGTTATCGGGGGTTCAATGGAGCAAAAATTTGCATTTTTTCGCTAATATCACTAATGTTGGATGTAATTTACCAGAAAACGGCCGAAATCCGCGTGATCGTGCGCTATCGTGCATGTGCGCCGTCTCTATGTGCGTCGCTGTAAAAAATGTGATATTTTGCGATGTTTTGGGGTTGATTTGAGGTTAATTTGACTTAGTTATGAGCTTGTAGATCTGCCATTTTCAGTCATTACGACGGCATCGAGGCCCGCCAAAATATACAATCGAAACGAAATCACCTGTAGATTTAGTCGACTAAAATCCTACGATATTTAGGTCGACTAAAACTAGACTAAACACTAACCTGACCAGGTTGACTAATATGTGACTAAAACTAAATGGAAGCTATATATTCAAGAGACTATTATGACTAAAAACTAAAATCTAAACTTGCTGACAAAAACAACCCTGTCTGACTCCACTGACCTGCCAGGCGAGGTTCTGACTCCACTGACCTGCCAGACGAGGTTCTGACTCCACTGACCTGCCAGACGAGGTTCTGACTCCACTGACCTGCCAGGCGAGGTTCTGACTCCACTGACCTGCCAGACGAGGTTCTGACTCCACTGACCTGCCAGACGAGGTTCTGACTCCACTGACCTGCCAGGCGAGGTTCTGACTCCACTGACCTGCCAGGTGAGGTTCTGTCTGACTCCACTGACCTGCCAGGCGAGGTTCTGACTCCACTGACCTGCCAGGTGAGGTTCTGACTCCACTGACCTGCCAGGTGAGGTTCTGACTCCACTGACCTGCCAGGCGAGGTTCTGACTCCACTGACCTGCCAGGTGAGGTTCTGACTCCACTGACCTGCCAGGCGAGGTTCTGACTCCACTGACCTGCCAGGCGAGGTTCTGACTCCACTGACCTGCCAGGCGAGGTTCTGTCTGACTCCACTGACCTGCCAGGTGAGGTTCTGACTCCACTGACCTGCCAGACGAGGTTCTGACTGACTCCACTGACCTGCCAGGTGAGGTTCTGACTCCACTGACCTGCCAGACGAGGTTCTGTCTGACTCCACTGACCTGCCAGGTGAGGTTCTGTCTGACTCCACTGACCTGCCAGGCGAGGTTCTGACTCCACTGACCTGCCAGGTGAGGTTCTGACTCCACTGACCTGCCAGACGAGGTTCTGTCTGACTCCACTGACCTGCCAGGTGAGGTTCTGACTCCACTGACCTGCCAGGTGAGGTTCTGACTCCACTGACCTGCCAGGTGAGGTTCTGACTCCACTGACCTGCCAGACGAGGTTCTGTCTGACTCCACTGACCTGCCAGGTGAGGTTCTGACTCCACTGACCTGCCAGACGAGGTTCTGTCTGACTCCACTGACCTGCCAGGCGAGGTTCTGACTCCACTGACCTGCCAGGTGAGGTTCTGACTCCACTGACCTGCCAGGTGAGGTTCTGACTCCACTGACCTGCCAGGTGAGGTTCTGACTCCACTGACCTGCCAGGCGAGGTTCTGACTCCACTGACCTGCCAGGCGAGGTTCTGACTGACTCCACTGACCTGCCAGGCGAGGTTCTGACTCCACTGACCTGCCAGGCGAGGTTCTGACTCCACTGACCTGCCAGGCGAGGTTCTGACTCCACTGACCTGCCAGACGAGGTTCTGACTGACTCCACTGGCCTGCCAGGCGAGGTTCTGACTCCACTGACCTGCCAGACGAGGTTCTGACTGACTCCACTGACCTGCCAGGCGAGGTTCTGACTCCACTGACCTGCCAGGCGAGGTTCTGACTCCACTGACCTGCCAGACGAGGTTCTGACTCCACTGACCTGCCAGGTGAGGTTCTGACTCCACTAACCTGCCAGGCGAGGTTCTGACTCCACTGACCTGCCAGGTGAGGTTCTGACTCCACTGACCTGCCAGGTGAGGTTCTGACTCCACTGACCTGCCAGGCGAGGTTCTGACTCCACTGACCTGCCAGGTGAGGTTCTGACTCCACTGACCTGCCAGGCGAGGTTCTGACTCCACTGACCTGCCAGACGAGGTTCTGACTCCACTGACCTGCCAGGTGAGGTTCTGACTCCACTGACCTGCCAGGCGAGGTTCTGACTCCACTGACCTGCCAGGCGAGGTTCTGACTCCACTGACCTGCCAGGCGAGGTTCTGACTCCACTGACCTGCCAGGCGAGGTTCTGACTCCACTGACCTGCCAGGCGAGGTTCTGACTCCACTGACCTGCCAGACGAGGTTCTGACTCCACTGACCTGCCAGGCGAGGTTCTGACTGACTCCACTGACCTGCCAGGCGAGGTTCTGTCTGACTCCACTGACCTGCCAGGCGAGGTTCTGACTCCACTGACCTGCCAGGTGAGGTTCTGACTCCACTGACCTGCCAGGCGAGGTTCTGACCCGGCGCGTCGGTCACGGAGGTGACGGTGACGGCCAGGCGCTGCTCTGCGGCGCGGTAGTCCAACAGGACGTCCAGCGTGCCGCCGTGCTTCATGGCGTCCGGGTTGGCCTCGTAGCCTTTAGGGAACAGAGCCTCCCACCCATTGGCTGAAATGCCCTGGAGGAGGAGGAGGAGGAGGAGTTTTTTTGATTGATTGATTGATTGAAATATTTATTAACAGTTTGTAGAATTACAGTACATTTCAAAGCACAAACTCAATACAAAGACTGTTAACTGTGAGTGGACGACCCAATTAATCATTACACTCGTTTACAGCAGGGTCCACATTGTTCAATTCATCAAAACATTTAGAGACATACAAATAGACACTTCTATGTAGTTAAAGAACAGAACAGGAATTCATCATATAGGAAGCAAAAAGGGAAAAGATACATATACAGTGAGGGGAAAGGAGGGGGGGGGGGGGGGGGGGGGCGGTGGGGGGGATTCAGATTTTACGGGGTGATGAAATAAACCCTGCTCACCTGTAAACCAACCCTGCTCACCTGTATAAACCCAACCCTGCTCACCTGTAAATCAACCCTGCTCACCTGTATAAACCCAACCCTGCTCACCTGTAAATCAACCCTGCTCACCTGTATAAACCAACCCTGCTCACCTGTAAACCAACCCTGCTCACCTGTATAAACCAATCCTGCTCACCTGTAAACCAATCCTGCTCACCTGTAAACCAACCCTGCTCACCTGTGATTAAATCAACCCTGCTCACCTGTGTAAATCAACCCTGCTCACCTGTAAACCAACCCTGCTCACCTGTAAACCAATCCTGCTCACCTGTGATTAAATCAACCCTGCTCACCTGTAAATCAATCCTGCTCACCTGTAAACCAATCCTGCTCACCTGTGATTAAATCAACCCTGCTCACCTGTGTAAATCAACCCTGCTCACCTGTATAAACCAACCCTGCTCACCTGTAAACCAACCCTGCTCACCTGTGATTAAATCAACCCTGCTCACCTGTGATTAAATCAACCCTGCTCACCTGTAAACCAACCCTGCTCACCTGTGATTAAATCAACCCTGCTCACCTGTAAATCAACCCTGCTCACCTGTAAACCAACCCTGCTCACCTGTAAATCAACCCTGCTCACCTGTAAACCAACCCTGCTCACCTGTAAACCAACCCTGCTCACCTGTAAACCAACCCTGCTCACCTGTAAACCAACCCTGCTCACCTGTGTAAATCAACCCTGCTCACCTGTGTAAATCAACCCTGCTCACCTGTGCGCTGAGCGGCGCGGTGCTGTCGCTGCAGGGCGCGTCCTCCCCGTAGGCCTTGGTCAGGTAGCGCTCCATGTCGTTCTGTCGCGACACCGCCGTCCCGCTGTCCCCGCTGTCCCCGTCGTCCCCGTCGCTGGGACACTTGTCTCCGTCTCCGTACGCGTACAGCAGGAGGACGGGGCTGTCCGTGCCGGCGGGCGACATGCAGCCGCCCTTGGCGTCGGTGTCGTTGGCGCCCCCTGGGCCCAGGTCGTACGGCGTGTTGGCGCCCCCTAGGCCCAGGTCGGACGGCGTGCAGCAGGACATGCGAGGCGAGCCGTTGTCGTCGTCGCGGTACGGCGGAGGCTGCAGCTCGTCCAGCGGCGGTGTCCGTCGCATCCTCTGGATGTAGCTGGCTGCATGTTGGAACCAGGACAGGTAGGGTTAGTGATGTCGCTGCATGTTGGAACCAGGACAGGTAGGGTTAGTGATGTAGCTGCATGTTGGAACCAGGACAGGTAGGGTTAGTGATGTAGCTGCATGTTGGAACCAGGACAGGTAGGGTTAGTGATGTAGCTGCATGTTGGAACCAGGACAGGTAGGGTTAGTGATGTCGCTGCATGTTGGAACCAGGACAGGTAGGGTTAGTGATGTAGCTGCATGTTGGAACCAGGACAGGTAGGGTTAGTGATGTAGCTGCATGTTGGAACCAGGACAGGTAGGGTTAGTGATGTAGCTGCATGTTGGAACCAGGACAGGTAGGGTTAGTGATGTAGCTGCATGTTGGAACCAGGACAGGTAGGGTTAGTGATGTAGCTGCATGTTGGAACCAGGACAGGTAGGGTTAGTGATGTAGCTGCATGTTGGAACCAGGACAGGTAGGGTTAGTGATGTAGCTGCATGTTGGAACCAGGACAGGTAGGGTTAGTGATGTAGCTGCATGTTGGTACCAGGACAGGTAGGGTTAGTGGTGTAGCTGCATGTTGGAACCAGGACAGGTAGGGTTAGTGATGTAGCTGCATGTTGGAACCAGGACAGGTAGGGTTAGTGATGTAGCTGCATGTTGGAACCAGGACAGGTAGGGTTAGTGATGTAGCTGCATGTTGGAACCAGGACAGGTAGGGTTAGTGATGTAGCTGCATGTTGGAACCAGGACAGGTAGGGTTAGTGATGTAGCTGCATGTTGGAACCAGGACAGGTAGGGTTAGTGATGTAGCTGCATGTTGGAACCAGGACAGGTAGGGTTAGTGATGTAGCTGCATGTTGGAACCAGGACAGGTAGGGTTAGTGATGTCGCTGCATGTTGGAACCAGGACAGGTAGGGTTAGTGATGTAGCTGCATGTTGGAACCAGGACAGGTAGGGTTAGTGATGTAGCTGCATGTTGGAACCAGGACAGGTAGGGTTAGTGATGTAGCTGCATGTTGGAACCAGGACAGGTAGGGTTAGTGATGTAGCTGCATGTTGGAACCAGGACAGGTAGGGTTAGTGATGTAGCTGCATGTTGGAACCAGGACAGGTAGGGTTAGTGATGTAGCAGCATGTTGGAACCAGGACAGGTAGGGTTAGTGATGTAGCTGCATGTTGGAACCAGGACAGGTAGGGTTAGTGATGTAGCTGCATGTTGGAACCAGGACAGGTAGGGTTAGTGATGTAGCTGCATGTTGGAACCAGGACAGGTAGGGTTAGTGATGTAGCTGCATGTTGGAACCAGGACAGGTAGGGTTAGTGATGTAGCTGCATGTTGGAACCAGGACAGGTAGGGTTAGTGATGTAGCTGCATGTTGGAACCAGGACAGGTAGGGTTAGTGATGTAGCTGCATGTTGGAACCAGGACAGGTAGGGTTAGTGATGTAGCTGCATGTTGGAACCAGACAGGTAGGGTTAGTGATGTAGCTGCATGTTGGAACCAGGACAGGTAGGGTTAGTGATGTCGCTGCATGTTGGAACCAGGACAGGTAGGGTTAGTGATGTAGCTGCATGTTGGAACCAGGACAGGTAGGGTTAGTGATGTAGCTGCATGTTGGAACCAGGACAGGTAGGGTTAGTGATGTAGCTGCATGTTGGAACCAGGACAGGTAGGGTTAGTGATGTAGCTGCATGTTGGAACCAGGACAGGTAGGGTTAGTGATGTAGCTGCATGTTGGAACCAGGACAGGTAGGGTTAGTGATGTAGCTGCATGTTGGAACCAGACAGGTAGGGTTAGTGATGTAGCTGCATGTTGGAACCAGGACAGGTAGGGTTAGTGATGTAGCTGCATGTTGGAACCAGGACAGGTAGGGTTAGTGATGTAGCTGCATGTTGGAACCAGGACAGGTAGGGTTAGTGATGTAGCTGCATGTTGGAACCAGACAGGTAGGGTTAGTGATGTAGCTGCATGTTGGAACCAGGACAGGTAGGGTTAGTGATGTAGCTGCATGTTGGAACCAGGACAGGTAGGGTTAGTGATGTAGCTGCATGTTGGAACCAGGACAGGTAGGGTTAGTGATGTAGCTGCATGTTGGAACCAGGACAGGTAGGGTTAGTGATGTAGCTGCATGTTGGAACCAGGACAGGTAGGGTTAGTGATGTAGCTGCATGTTGGAACCAGGACAGGTAGGGTTAATGATGTAGCTGCATGTTGGAACCAGGACAGGTAGGGTTAGTGATGTAGCTGCATGTTGGAACCAGGACAGGTAGGGTTAGTGATGTAGCTGCATGTTGGAACCAGGACAGGTAGGGTTAGTGGTGTAGCTGCATGTTGGAACCAGGACAGGTAGGGTTAGTGATGTAGCTGCATGTTGGAACCAGGACAGGTAGGGTTAGTGATGTCGCTGCATGTTGGAACCAGGACAGGTAGGGTTAGTGATGTAGCTGCATGTTGGAACCAGGACAGGTAGGGTTAGTGATGTAGCTGCATGTTGGAACCAGGACAGGTATAGGGTTAGTGATGTAGCTGCATGTTGGAACCAGGACAGGTAGGGTTAGTGATGTAGCTGCATGTTGGAACCAGGACAGGTAGGGTTAGTGATGTAGCTGCATGTTGGAACCAGGACAGGTAGGGTTAGTGATGTAGCTGCATGTTGGAACCAGGACAGGTAGGGTTAATGATGTAGCTGCATGTTGGAACCAGGACAGGTAGGGTTAGTGATGTAGCTGCATGTTGGAACCAGGACAGGTAGGGTTAGTGATGTAGCTGCATGTTGGAACCAGGACAGGTAGGGTTAGTGGTGTAGCTGCATGTTGGAACCAGGACAGGTAGGGTTAGTGATGTAGCTGCATGTTGGAACCAGACAGGTAGGGTTAGTGATGTAGCTGCATGTTGGAACCAGGACAGGTAGGGTTAGTGATGTAGCTGCATGTTGGAACCAGACAGGTAGGGTTAGTGATGTAGCTGCATGTTGGAACCAGGACAGGTAGGGTTAATGATGTAGCTGCATGTTGGAACCAGGACAGGTAGGGTTAGTGATGTAGCTGCATGTTGGAACCAGGACAGGTAGGGTTAGTGGTGTAGCTGCATGTTGGAACCAGGACAGGTAGGGTTAGTGATGTAGCTGCATGTTGGAACCAGGACAGGTAGGGTTAGTGATGTAGCTGCATGTTGGAACCAGGACAGGTAGGGTTAGTGATGTAGCTGCATGTTGGAACCAGGACATGTAGGGTTAGTGGTGTAGCTGCATGTTGGAACCAGGACAGGTAGGGTTAGTGATGTAGCTGCATGTTGGAACCAGGACAGGTAGGGTTAGTGATGTCGCTGCATGTTGGAACCAGGACAGGTAGGGTTAGTGATGTAGCTGCATGTTGGAACCAGGACAGGTAGGGTTAGTGATGTAGCTGCATGTTGGAACCAGGACAGGTAGGGTTAGTGATGTAGCTGCATGTTGGAACCAGGACAGGTAGGGTTAGTGATGTAGCTGCATGTTGGAACCAGGACAGGTAGGGTTAGTGATGTAGCTGCATGTTGGAACCAGGACAGGTAGGGTTAGTGATGTAGCTGCATGTTGGAACCAGGACAGGTAGGGTTAGTGATGTCGCTGCATGTTGGAACCAGGACAGGTAGGGTTAGTGATGTAGCTGCATGTTGGAACCAGGACAGGTAGGGTTAGTGATGTCGCTGCATGTTGGAACCAGGACAGGTAGGGTTAGTGATGTAGCTGCATGTTGGAACCAGGACAGGTAGGGTTAGTGATGTAGCTGCATGTTGGAACCAGGACAGGTAGGGTTAGTGATGTAGCTGCATGTTGGAACCAGGACAGGTAGGGTTAGTGATGTAGCTGCATGTTGGAACCATAGACTGTAAAAAATATGGACAAAGCGTTCCCCGGGTCTAACATGAACGTAAAATGAAGCCTGTAATAATATGCTAATTCCTGATGTAAGTCGCCATCTTTGGTACCAGCTGGCCATTGGCTGGCTCCGTTTTGTATACCAGCTGGTCATTGGCTGCCCAGACAACGAGGCGGGACTTCCCCCCTTCTTCTCCGTTGGTTTTTATTTTGACTCGAGTGGGAGGGGAATCCCGATCATAGACTGTAATGGTAGCCACGCCCCTCAGAACATACGCGATGTTTTTTTTTCTTTATGGTCATTTTTTTAATTAATGGGACCATAATTTTCCAAAAAGAATATTATGACATTAGAAATGAGACTTTAAACTAGTGACTGGAAGAAGAAAGTATTCATGACCATGTTTATTAAGGTAATACAGTCTAGGTGAAGTTGGGCCAAAATACATGGGCCTCTATGGAGCTATGGGGCTTTTTGGGTCCGGTCCAGCGCCACAACAGGCCATTATATGAACTACCGATTTCAAATGAGGCTTCACGAAATATCTGGCTGACTGCCCCCCTGGTTGGAACCAGACAGGTAGGGTTAGTGATGTAGCTGCATGTTGGAACCAGGACAGGTAGGGTTAGTGATGTAGCTGCATGTTGGAACCAGGACAGGTAGGGTTAGTGATGTAGCTGCATGTTGGAACCAGGACAGGTAGGGTTAGTGATGTAGCTGCATGTTGGAACCAGGACAGGTAGGGTTAGTGATGTAGCTGCATGTTGGAACCAGGACAGGTAGGGTTAGTGATGTAGCTGCATGTTGGAACCAGGACAGGTAGGGTTAGTGATGTCGCTGCATGTTGGAACCAGGACAGGTAGGGTTAGTGATGTAGCTGCATGTTGGAACCAGGACAGGTAGGGTTAGTGATGTCGCTGCATGTTGGAACCAGGACAGGTAGGGTTAGTGATGTCGCTGCATGTTGGAACCAGGACAGGTAGGGTTAGTGATGTAGCTGCATGTTGGAACCAGGACAGGTAGGGTTAGTGATGTCGCTGCATGTTGGAACCAGGACAGGTAGGGTTAGTGATGTAGCTGCATGTTGGAACCAGGACAGGTAGGGTTAGTGATGTAGCTGCATGTTGGAACCAGGACAGGTAGGGTTAGTGATGTAGCTGCATGTTGGAACCAGGACAGGTAGGGTTAGTGATGTAGCTGCATGTTGGAACCAGGACAGGTAGGGTTAGTGATGTAGCTGCATGTTGGAACCAGGACAGGTAGGGTTAGTGATGTAGCTGCATGTTGGAACCAGGACAGGTAGGGTTAGTGATGTAGCTGCATGTTGGAACCAGGACAGGTAGGGTTAGTGATGTCGCTGCATGTTGGAACCAGGACAGGTAGGGTTAGTGATGTAGCTGCATGTTGGAACCAGGACAGGTAGGGTTAGTGATGTAGCTGCATGTTGGAACCAGGACAGGTAGGGTTAGTGATGTAGCTGCATGTTGGAACCAGGACAGGTAGGGTTAGTGATGTAGCTGCATGTTGGGACCAGGACAGGTAGGGTTAGTGATGTAGCTGCATGTTGGAACCAGGACAGGTAGGGTTAGTGATGTAGCTGCATGTTGGAACCAGGACAGGTAGGGTTAGTGATGTAGCTGCATGTTGGAACCAGGACAGGTAGGGTTAGTGATGTCGCTGCATGTTGGAACCAGGACAGGTAGGGTTAGTGATGTAGCTGCATGTTGGAACCAGGACAGGTAGGGTTAGTGATGTAGCTGCATGTTGGAACCAGGACAGGTAGGGTTAGTGATGTAGCTGCATGTTGGAACCAGGACAGGTAGGGTTAGTGATGTAGCTGCATGTTGGAACCAGGACAGGTAGGTTTTTTTTCTTCAAAAATAGCAGACCTACAAGCTCATAGCGCGCCACTCGGTGGCGCGCTACGAGCTTGTAGATCTGCTGTTTTCCAATAGCTAAAGCATAACAGAATGCTTGAAACACCAAAAGTGCTACTACTATACGGCAGAACAACTTCTAGGGCTGTATTTTGCGTGTCTTAAGTACCAGGTCTTATTCCCTAAGTTAGGGAATAAGACCTGGTACTTAATACACGCAAAATACAGCCCCTAGTGTTTACAACGCCATGTCATAACCATGTGTTAATTGAAACAAACTGTCATACATTTACACTGATTGCTCCATCACCTCTCTTATGCTGTGTGATGTGTTGGCATGCTCTGAATGAAGAAATAACACTAATACCATACAGTATGTCATATTATTAACCATGTTTAATAAAACGTTTTTTTTTAGAATATAACACAGATCGCTCCATGCAGCACCTTCCTCTTTTTCCACTGCTGATCATGTCCAGTCAGTGCATGTAAGAATTAACCCATTCTGACCGGGCACCCATTTTGGTGTTAGCATCATGTTATGCTTTAGCTATTGAAAAATAGCAGATCTACAAGCTCATAGCGCGCCACCGAGTGGCGCGCTATGAGCTTGTAGGTCTGCTATTTTTGAAAAATCGAAGAACGACTGACATTTTTAGAATCTGATCTCAGGTCAGAGTGGGTTAATCAGACCAGTGTGTGTCCAGCGGAAACCTCGTTATGAATCTGATCTCAGGTCAGAATGGGTTAAGAAAATATCGGCAAGTTAGCCGCCGTGTGACGGGTCATAGCCGCCGTGCTTCGTTGCTTAAAGGGTAAGACCACTTTTTTTGAGGTTTGGGTTGTGTAGTTGCTTTGCCATGATGCAACTCCAAATGTGGACAAGAAATTAAAAAAATAACTGCTCCAGTGATTAGAAATTGATAATTCAAAATATGCTCCACATTGACTTACATTGTAGCTAAAACAGCTCTCAAAGTCACCCTTTTAGTACGTAAACAAACACAAACAATGTTGATTCAGACAATATAGAGCATCACCAAAACTCATGTGGTTTTATTTTTTCATAAAATTGTTATCTTCCTGTTGATTTGTCCATTTTATTGGGAAGAAAATCCGGACTGGATCCATGGATCCGGATCCAGATCTTCAAATAGTAAAATCAACAGGAATCTAACATTTTTATGAAAAAATAAAACCACATGAGTTTTGGTGATGCTCTATATTGTCTGAATCAACTTTGTTTGTGTTTGTTTACGTACTAAAAGAGTGACTTTGAGAGCTGTTTTAGCTACAATGTAAGTCAATGTGGAGCATATTTTGAATTATCAATTTCTAATCACTGGAGCAGTAATCTTTTTTTATTTCTTGTCCACATTTGGAGTTGCATCATGGCAAACTAACTACACAACCCAAACCTCAAAAAAGTGGTCTTACCCTTTAAAGTCCCTAAGATATGTTTCACTTTCTGGATGTATATCTGGCTGCGTGTTGGAACCAGACAGGTACAGTATAGGTCAGTCATTTACATTTACATTCTGTATCCCAGGATTTCCGTATAACCCCATTTTTTCAGCCGGTGTGGATGAATGCATGAGGAGTGAGTGAGCAGCGTGTTATTTTAAGCCTGAGGGTGATGTGGTTACTGCTGGCTTCAGTACAAAGACTCCCTCAGGGGTGATAAATAGAATGCTGTACCTTCAACAACGGAGAGAGAGAGAGAGAGAGAGAGAGAGAGAGAGAACCGACCCAGAGGCTGGCCTGGATAACTCTCACATAGATGCACTTAAACTAGAGCTACATTTACACTCGCACTGCTTTGAGGACAAACTCCTGTTCTCTTTATAGTCTTCTTCAAGATGACTTTATTTGTCATTTGTTTTTCCGACTGCCAGCAGCAGAAAATAAAAACAGAATGATGTTTCTCCTTGAGAGTTCTCAGCAGTAGGAAGTGTCACGACAGACCAGGGTTGTTTTGGCAGCAAATTTCTTTGTTGTTTGAATAGTTTTCATTTATAGTTTTAGTCACATTTTAGTCAAGCGGAATGTTTTATTGTTAGTCTAGTTTTAGTCAACTAAATCTACAGTCGATTTACACTTGCTGAAAATTGCTTGCTGAAAATAGCCGATCTACAAGCTCACAACGCGTCGCACTGCGAGCCTGCGACGCGTTGTGAGCTTGTAGATCGGCTATTTTCAGCATGCAACCAAGTGTAAAATGACTTATAGTGGATCTCTTGTCCACTAGTCCCTTCCTAACATTTTAGTCTAGTTTTTATTTGTCTATGAAATTGTCAGTATATTTAGTCATAGTTTTAGTCATAATAGCTTAGTTTTCATGTAGTTTCCATTTAGTTTTCGTCAGTGGAAAAAGGTAAAGTCAACGAACATTTTTCGTCTTATAGTTTTAGTCGACGAAAACAACAACACTGTGACAGACAGACTTACCGTCGTGTGCCGACGCCTCGCTGCTGTAGCCGTCGTACGCGACCGTCGGCCTGCAGTCCCAGCTCCTCCCCCTAGGGGCGGAGCGTCCTGCCAGCGGCGCCCCCTCCTGGTGGGGGTGGTGGGGCTGGTGCAGGTACTGGCCCAGCAGCTCCTCGTCGCTGTCGGAGGACGACGGCGAGCCCAACGCCGCCGCCTTCGGCAGCTCCGCTGGAGCGTTGGAGGAGCACGCCTTCTTCTCCGCTAGCAGCGCCGACCCGCTACCTGTAGGTGTTGAGGGTGGAATCAACCCTCAAGGCTTTCTGACAGACATATGGCAAGACAAGCTCATAGTGCGCCACTCGGTGGCGCGCTATGAGCTTGTAGATCTGCTATTTTTCAATAGCTAAAGCATAACGTAATGCTAACACCAAAATGGGTTCCCGTTTAGAATGGGTTAAAAGGTGTAGTAACACACAGTGACCTGCGGTAGCGGCGGTGGCGCCGCTGAGCTCGTCGAGGCCCCCATGGCGACGCGGGGCGGAGCCTCTCTCCTGATTGGACGACAGCTTGTTGTTGAGGTAAACGAACAGGACGAGCATTAGGACCATGAGGACGCTGATGGCCGACAGCAGGCCCAGAGCCTCGGGAGACACTGAGGAGAGGAGAGGAGAGGAGAGGAGAGGAGAGGAGAGGAGAGGAGAGGAGAGGAGAGGAGAGGAGAGGAGAGGAGAGGAGAGGAGAGGAGAGGCACACAGAGGAGAGACACACAGAGGAGAGGAGAGGAGAGGAGAGGAGAGGAGAGGAGAGGAGAGGAGAGGAGAGGAGAGGAGAGGAGAGGAGAGGAGAGGAGAGGAGAGGAGAGGAGAGGAGAGGAGAGGAGAGGAGAGGAGAGGAGAGGAGAGGAGAGACACAGTGGTGGATAAAGTACGCAATTGTTTTACTTCAGTAAAAAGTACCAATACTGCAATTTAGAAGTACTTCGTTACCGGTAAAAAATACGGGATTGAAAATGTACTTGAGTAAAAGTACAAAAGTAGCGGCATCGAAATGTACTTAAAGTACTCAAAGTAAAAGGATTCATATTGCAGAATGTCCCATTTAACAAATTTAAAAAAATGTGTAGAAAATCTATTGATTTAGCAAATCTACAAGCTCACAATGCGTCGCTGAGCTTGTAGATCGGCTATTTTCAAATGGCCGAAATGTATATAGGGTTGAAATGGTTAATGTATGTTTTGTTTTCTAATCAAGAAGAGAGCTCTAGGACCCAGAGCAGCAGTCGTACCCAGACAGACAGCAGAGAGCTCTAGGACCCAGAGCAGCAGTCGTACCCAGACAGACAGCAGAGAGCTCTAGGACTCAAAGAGAGTCCTCATGGCGCTCTCTGCTTGCACACAAGTAGGCCATATAGGCCTACTTGTGTGCAAGGCACAAGTTGGCAGAGAGAGAGAGAGAGAGAGAGAGAGAGAGAGAGTGCATTTTTAGTTTAGAACTGCAATGGGCTACAGTATATTGTTATGCATATTCACGCCATTTTGGAAATAACTCGGGTAGATCAGCTCAATTGATGTCCAGCACACATGAAGATCTGTCACTCTCTTGCCTGTAACGGCAAAACCTTCTCTTTTACACCTCCTACAGGCGCTTTATGTAACTGCACCTGTAATCTGTGATAAGCCCTTCTCACGTGGGCTTTGAAGAGCCTTTGCTTGTGAGTTGTCATGCTTTAGTTCCTGCACCCTATGTATGTATGTATACATACTCTCTCTCTTGATGAAACAAAATACACAGCAGTGAGAAAGTAAAACAAATAAATGCATTGGAGCATCGGGGTAAATCCTGGGCACGATATATTAATTGGCATCCGATCGGTCGGTCAAACTGTTTGCGAGATCATCCTCGGATAAACACACGCGGGTAATAAAAGATCAGGGTTATGGTTGATGAACAGTAGGGGGCGTAATAACGTGATCAGTCTATGTAAAGCGTCTTGGATAAAGGCGCTATATGAATTACACCATTTACACCATTATACAAGTTCCAACTAAGTCAATGGGTCTGTAACTCTGAGTGTACACATTAGCCAAGTTAAAATAACACCTTTTTACAGTGTGTAGAAATTAGGTCCCAATAGATAAATAATACAAATAAATAATGATGGCCTAATCCTAGTGTACTGGTTCTCAGTGCCATGCGTGGGGACCATTAGGGGTACAAATGGACCCTTCCGTGGGTCTGTAACTTTGAGAGTGTACAATGGGGTCCCAGAGATCAAAAAAGCTAATTGTTTCAAAAGGGGGTCTGTGCCCCAAAGATGCATATCAAACTGAAAAGCTATAGCATCGCCATGTTTGTGGGATTTAAACTCTAGCCCACATGACTGAGGATTTTAGACTTGAGTCTTGAGAAATCTCTAATTAGTCGTGGCTATATACTAGACGCCCAAAACCACCTAAGCTGGCTCCTTTCCAGGTCAAGTCCTAGATCATCCCTGGAGGTCCTTGAGATCTACTGTTCCTAAGGGATACTTCCTGGAGGTCCTTGAGGTCTACTGGTCCTAGATCATCCCTGGAGGTCCTTGAGGTCTACTGGTCCTAGTCCTAGATCATCCCTGGAGGTCCTTGAGGTCTACTGGTCCTAGATCATCCCTGGAGGTCCTTGAGGTCTACTGGTCCTAGATCATCCCTGGAGGTCCTTGAGGTGTACTGGTCCTAGATCATCCCTGGTGGTCCTTGAGGTCTACTGGTCCTAGATCATCCCTGGTGGTCCTTGAGGTCTACTGGTCCTAGATCATCCCTGGAGGTCCTAGATCATCCCTGGAGGTCCTTGAGGTCGGTGATCTTCTTCCTCAGCTCGTCCACCTCCTCCTCCAGCGCCATGTTCTCCTCCTGCAGGACGATGTTCTCCTCCTCCAGGCCCATGTTCTCCATCTCCAGCGCCTTGTTCTCCTTGTCCAGGACCTTGTTCTCCTCGTCCAGCGCCTTGTTCTCCTCGTTCAGCACCTCGTCCAGCACCTTGTCCAGCACCTTGTCCAGCACCTCGTCCAGCGCCTTGTTCTCCTTGTCCAGAACCTTGTTCTCCTCCGTGAGGGCCAGGATCTTCTCGTCCTTTGACCCCGACATGTCGTTCTTTCCTCTGAGTATATCCAAATGCACGACGATGGGGTCTGAACCGTCAATTTAGCAAACACTTGGGACCTGCGTTCTGCGTAGCTGGAATCTGTGCTACGTCGCAGGTCCAGTCGTGGTTAAATAGGCCATAAGTAAGTGGGCGTGTGACGTAAGCATGGACGTATAGTGTAAAAACGTGTACGTCACCAAGAGGGGGGGGGGGGGGGCAGAAAAGCTAGCGGCGCCATTTTAGTGGGATTGAACCATAGAGTTATATATCTATTAGGGCCGGGACTAATTGCGATTAATTACGATTAATTAACTACAGAAAAATGAATGCATTAAAAAAATTAACGCATTTTAATCGCACTATTTTTTTCACCGCGGAACGTTGTCACTGGACAGTTTTCAGACGGACCTGCGCACCAAGTGTCTGTGTCCTCTTCAGACAATAACACCACCAGACAGTTCACCAGACTGGGGGAAGCCGCTGAGATCACTTTGCTCGTCCCCGTGGATTGGAAAAAGGATTTAAAAGGCTATCCGATGGTAGCGTGGATTACAGCACAGTTGTGTGCAATTATTCAATAAAGAATGATTACCCCTATTACTACAAAAACAATGTTTTATTGCTTAAACGTATGTATTCACTATTCATTGATTCACTAGTATACCAAAATCCATTTGAAAAAAATGCTTTCTCACTGTTCTCGGGTCAAATAATGATATGCGATTAAAATGCGATTAATCTAGATTAATTAATCGCAAAGCCTCTGATTAATTAGATTAATTGTTTTAATCGAGTCCCAGCTCTAATATCTATAGAGAAGACACCCGAGTTCTCCTCCCATCCACTTGCATTAAGTTGCTCAAAAGCGCATGAGGCGGATTCTGGGACGGATTGCAATGGTGAGTGGCCTCAAACACATGAACGCGCTGCCGTTGAACGCGCACGAGCGTGCGTCCGCCGTGGACGTGTACAATGATAGTCAACGGACAGCGCGTTCATGTGTTTGGGGCCAGGCTGCAATACCTTCATTCGGCCACTATGTCCATTTCGCCTCAAGATTTCCTCTGGGTGCCTTCTCTATTCATATATATACTCTAACGATTGAACCCATTTTGGGCGGGAACCCCTTTTGGTGTTAGCATTATGTTATGCTTCAGAAAACTGTCAGGATGTAGAAGAACATTTTTAGAATCTGATCTCAGGTCAGAATGGGTTAAACTCTAGCCCACGTGACTCAGTCAGAATAGAGTGACGGTGGTCTGTTTCTGTAAACTTTGAGCTCGTTCCTGGCGACAACGCAGTGAGGAGACACCAGAATGGAAAGAAAAAGGTGGGGCTCGACATACCTTTAATACAAGCACCATTTGTGAGATGTCAGTTTAGAATGGTCGCACGTCGTTTGTTGAACAAGCCCAAATTGATTAAATCAATTAATTACCAGCTGCATTATCATCATCTGTGGGGTCTGCTATACTGCAACTGCCTCTGTGTCAGTTTCAGTGCAGTATAGTTTAGGTAGGAACCAAGATTATCTAAAGCGGAACTATTGTGTTCCGAGTCGTTCGTTTCCGCCCGGACATATTTGCGGTGAGCACATACATCAGCCAGACTTGGCAACACTCAGCAGAAAGATCTAGTGTCAACTACCTGTGTCAACTACCAGTATCAACTACCAGTGTCAACTACCAGTGTCAACTACCAGTGTCAACTACCAGTGTCAACTACCAGTGTCAACTACCTGTGTCAACTACCAGTGTCAACTACCAGTGTCAACTACCAGTGTCGCAAGTTTCCCAGGTGAATATTGACCGCCGCTTCTTGGAAGCAGCTGGTAAAAAGAACGCACACGGCCCGGGTAGTCGCTCACTGTGGAAACAAACCAGACAATCCCAGACATATGGAGGCCGCTATACCATGTGACACATATTGTTGACGCCCCCTCAAGGAGATTTCGGCACGCTCTCTATATATAGACACTCAAATCGTTGACTGGCAGCAGGTGTGTCGGCCAACGGAATAAAAAGTAGCTTTCATGGAATACAATGAGTGAAATGCGTCGTGGCGACTGCAGGGAATCATGAGAAATAAGCCGTGTAAAATGTAAGATGACGTCATGAGGACGAACAGGCGATGTGATTGATGCCCTACCTCTTCTGAGGCAGATCAGCTCATTCACTCCACAGTTGCGCTCGCCACCTGCAAACACAATGGATGTGTGAGTGACCGCACACACGCACGCACGCACGCACACACACACACACACACACACACACACACACACACACACACACACACACACACACACACACACACACACACACACACACACACACACACACACACACACACACACACACACACACACACACACACACACACACACACACACACACACACACACACACACACACACACACACACACACACACACACACACACACACACACACACACACACACACGCACACATCAGTGTTGTTTTCATCGACTAAAACTAAGACTACCTTTTCCACTGAAGAAAACTAAATGGAAACTAAATTAAAACTATGCTATGGTGACTAAAACTAAGACTAAATATACTGACAATTTCGTCAACAATTAAAAACTAGACTAAAATGTTAGGAAGGGACTAAGTGGACAAGAGATCCAGTATAAGTCATTTTACACTTGGTTGCATGCTGAAAATAGCAGATCTACAAGCTCACAACGCGTCGCAGCGAGCTTGTAGATCGGCTATTTTCAGCAAGTGTAAAATAAGTCATTATGACGGCAACAAGGCCCGCAAAAATACATTTGAGTCGACTAAATCACCTGTAGATTTAGTCGACTAAAATCTTATGACATTTAGTCGACTAAAACTAGACTAAACACTAAGACATTCCAGGTGACTAAAATGTGACTAAGACTAAAGTGAAAACTATTCAGGAGACTATATGACTAAAACTAAAATAGAAATTTGCTGCCAAAAACAACACTGTCACACACACACACACACACACAAATGCAGCTTTTCCCTCAATGCCAACAGACTCAACACAGTACACGCATACCTGGCTAACCACCTAAACAAAAGTGAGCGACACCCACAGCCACGATAGCAGAGGGAAGGAGACTAATGATCTGGTACCGCCTCCCTCCTATGCACAGCTTTGAGTGTAGGACGGGCGGGGAGGACTTAACCCATTCTGACCTGAGATCAGATTCATACGAGGTTTCCGCCGGACACACACTGGTCTGATGAACCCATTCTGACCTGAGATCAGATTCTAAAAATGTCAGTCGTTCTTTGGTTTTTCAAAAAATAGCAGACCTACAAGCTCGTATCGCGCCACTCGGTGGCGCGATATGAGCTTGTAGATCTGCTATTTTTAAATAGCTAAAGCATGACATGATGCTGACACCAAAATGGGTGCCCGGTCAGAATGGGATAATATATGAAGATGGTGGCGTGATGTCACGAGGCATGACCATATATGGAGGTGTGACGTGACACACAATACTGTAATGCTGCAAACTGTTAAAGGGACACTTTACCATTTTTGCTAAAAAATATATGTTAATGACATTTAGGAGCTTTAGAACACTTTCCTGGGGGTCTTTATGTGTGTAATATGTGGTTTTAGATATTTTAGATTGTAGCAGTGAGCCCAGTGTCTCTGATGTCATGGACACTGGGATCACTTACTTCCTGGACTACATGTGTACTCATGACAGTAAGACAGACATCCCCTATCCACAAGGAGGAGCAGTGCACCAAAGTATTATGGGAATTGTAGTCCAGGAATGGACTACATTCCTGGACATTCTCTGATGTCATGGACACTGGGCTCACTGCTACAATCTAAAAGATCTAAAACCACATATTACACACATAAAGACCCCCAGGAGAGTGTTCTAAGTCTTCAAAACCTCATTAACATATATATTTTTGCAAAAAGGTGTCCCTTTAAAAAAATACTTCAATCAATCAATCAATCAATAGTTTTCTACAACTGGAGCCCACCATTAGTTGTCTTCCTCCCTGGCTGTTACAGAAACAGGATATAGATATAGAGCGTTGCAGTCCCACTCCCGATGAGCCGCCCAGAAGATAAATTTCCCATTCGTTTTTCCCAATATAGACGTTTCAGAAAGTATTTATTTAAAGACCTGTATATGCAGTGTTTGTTTTCAGAACCACGGACATAGAATCATTGGGTTTCTCAGAAAACTGTCATGATTTGTAGAATAAATCGTCCTCAGTGTGAGTGTTTGAGTAAAGTAAGTCAAAGTGGAACGTTACGTAACAGAATATTCCTCCCTCATGCGGATCAGGACCAGAATGTCCACGACCCAGTTTAGTTTCCCTTTAATCACAGCTACGCTTCTACACACCTGCACGACTAAATTAAACACATCTCCACACCCTGCCCGACTAAATTAAACACATCTCCACACCCTGCCCGACTAAATTAAACACATCTCCACACCCTGCCCCACTAAATTAAACACATCTCCACACCCTGCCCGACTAAATTAAACACATCTCCACATCCTGCCCGACTAAATTAAACACATCTCCACACCCCGCCCGACTAAATTAAACACATCTCCACACCCCGCCCCACTAAATTAAACACATCTCCACACCCTGCCCGACTAAATTAAACACATCTCCACACCCTGCCCGACTAAATTAAACACATCTCCACACCCTGCCCGACTAAATTAAACACATCTCCACACCTTGCCCGACTAAATTAAACACATCTCCACACCCTGCCCGACTAAATTAAACACATCTCCACACCTTAACCCGACTAAATTAAACACATCTACACACCTGCCCGACTAAATTAAACACATCTCCACACCCTGCCCGACTAAATTAAACACATCTCCACACCCTGCCCGACTAAATTAAACACATCTCCACACCCTGCCCCACTAAATTAAACACATCTCCACACCTTAACCCGACTAAATTAAACACATCTCCACACCTTAACCCGACTAAATTAAACACATCTCCACACCTTAACCCGACTAAATTAAACACATCTCCACACCCTGCCCGACTAAATTAAACACATCTCCACACCTTAACCCGACTAAATTAAACACATCTCCACACCTTAACCCGACTAAATTAAACACATCTCCACACCCTGCCCGACTAAATTAAACACATCTCCACACCTTGCTAAACTGTAAAGAGTGTCCTGTAAGTCCATATATGGGCGGGGCTTCCTCGGAACCATGACACTTAACCCATTTTGGGGCAGGAACCCCTTTTGGTGTTAGCATCATGTTATGCTTTGTAGGTCTTGTAGGTCTGCTATTTTTGGAAAATCGAAGAACGACTGACATAGAAACATAGCTTTATCAGGAAACTGTCAGGATGTAGAAGATTTTTTTTTAGAATCTGATCTCAGGTCATGATTGATTGATTGGTTGATTGATTCTTTATTTAACCGTTAAATAAATAATCAATCAATCAATCATGTTAAGGCGTATGCATGGCGACGGGTTGTGAGTTTGTAAATCTGCTGTTTTTTTAAATAAAATAAATCTTTTAAGAAGTTTGAAAAAATTAAAAAACAGAAGTCTTGGAGGTCTCTTCCCTGACGCTATACATTACCACTAGGCATGTGACGGTACTCTCAACTCACCATACGATACGTATCACTATGAGGTTCACGATACGATACGTATCACCATATGAGGTTCACGATACGATACGTATCACTATGAGGTTCACGATACGATACGTATCACTATGAGGTTCACGATACGATACGTATCACGATACGAGGTTCACGATACGATACGTATCACGATACGAGGTTCACGGTACGATACGTATCACGATATGAGGTTCACGGTACGATACGTATCACTATGAGGTTCACGGTACGATACGTATCACTATGAGGTTCACGATACGATACGTATCACGATACGAGGTTCACGGTACGATACGTATCACTATGAGGTTCACGGTACGATACGTATCACTATGAGGTTCACGATACGATACGTATCACGATACGAGGTTCACGGTACGATACGTATCACTATGAGGTTCACGATACGATACGTATCACGATACGAGGTTCACGGTACGATACGTATCACTATGAGGTTCACGATTCACAAATTTCTTTTATGATTTATCTCCCCCCCAAAAGCTTTTTTCACAGTTTTTATTTAACTACATTGCAAAGATAATTGCCTTCCTTGATGTATTAATGAGCATCAATAACGACCATCACCTGGGCACAGTCACAGACACATATACAGCTCCCCTCTGCATATATATATGATGGAATATGATTACAGCTGACATTTCTTATCACACACTAGCCCCCCTAAAAAAAAAAAAGAAAGAAAAGTAATTTTTTTAATTTTTTGATAAATCGATACATATCGTCTGGATATAATATCGATATATCGCGATATACGATATATCGTTACATGCCTAAATACCACTGCCAGACGGGGGTCCGCATTTATCTGGCGGTCCGTTGGTTTAAAACAGCAACATTAGGAAGTAAAGTCCAAATAAGCACACACACCTGCACTTTAGAAACAAGCCCCAAAAAACTGCAACATTGAACTATGAAGAGAGTATATAGCCTGACCCAGCCAGCGTGCTTTCTGGTCTAGAGGGGCGGGTAGCCTGGCCCAGCCAGCGTGCTTTCTGGTCTAGAGGGGCGGGTAGCCTGGCCCAGCCAGCGTGCTTTCTGGTCTAGAGGGGCGGGTAGCCTGGTCCAGCCAGCGTGCTTTCTGGTCTAGAGGGGCGAGTGGTAGCCTGGCCCAGCCAGTGTGCTTTCTGGTCTAGAGGGGCGGGTAGCCTGGCCCAGCCAGTGTGCTTTCTGGTCTAGAGGGGCGGGTAGCCTGGCCCAGCCAGTGTGCTTTCTGGTCTAGAGGGGCGGGTAGCCAGACCCAGCCAGCGTGCTTTCTGGTCTAGAGGGGCGAGTGGTAGCCTGGCCCAGCCAGCGTGCTTTCTGGTCTAGAGGGGCGAGTGGTAGCCTGGCCCAGCCAGCATGCTTTCTGGTCTAGAGGGGCGGGTAGCCTGGCCCAGCCAGCGTGCTTTCTGGTCTAGAGGGGCAGGTAGCCTGGCCCAGCCAGCGTGCTTTCTGGTCTAGAGGGGCGGGTAGTAGCCTGGCCCAGCCAGCATGCTTTCTGGTCTAGAGGGGCGGGTAGCCTGGCCCAGCCAGCGTGCTTTCTGGTCTAGAGGGGCGGGTAGCCTGGCCCAGACAGTGTGCTTTCTGGTCTAGAGGGGCGGGTAGCCTGGCCCAGCCAGCATGCTTTCTGGTTTAGAGGGGCGGGTAGCCTGGCCCAGCCAGCGTGCTTTCTGGTTTAGAGGGGCGGGTAGCCTGGCCCAGCCAGCGTGCTTTCTGGTTTAGAGGGGCGGTATAGTATAGCCTTTTAGTAGCTTTTAGCGAACGGAAAATAAAAGCCTGAGTACCGAGGCTACCGAGAGAGAGTAATTCATGTGTAGGACTGAATACTAAATACGGTTGTACGTTGCGTTCATTTTGAGACCGATATTTGTCTCCGAACCCGAAACACTCCTAATAGCCAATTATACATAATATGATCCCATTATCACAATTACCGGTTGTTGTAATTGTGATAATGGGTTCCACACAATGTACCGTGATCACTCAGCGGGCGCTGCCACTGGATGAAACACAATGGTGTAAGGTAACTTTTACTTAAGTACTGTACTCAAGTACAATTTTGAGGTATTCGTACTTTTCCAATTCCCAGTACTTCTACTCCACTATATCTCAGAGCCAACATTTTTACTTTTACTCCACTACTTTGGAGATTTTAATTTAGATTACATTACATAAGATTACATTAACCACTTCAACGCAATACAATTCGGCCATTTGAAAATAGCCGTTCTACAAGCTCGCAATGCGTCGCAATGCGTCCATTTGGTTTAATTTCATATGCTCTCAAGAGTTAAATATATTGTTAAAATTACTACATTACTCTTCATTACTCAAGTTACAAGAAAGTCTGAGACAATTAGATAATGTTGCAGAATAATTATTTGGTACCAACATACATACATCAATACAGCCTGTTATCTCTCCTAATGGTACCAACATACATACAGCCTGTTATCTCTCCTAATGGTACCAACATACATACAGCCTGTTATCTCTCCTAATGGTACCAACATCAATACAGCCTGTTATCTCTCCTAATGGTACCAACATCAATACAGCCTGTTATCTCTCCTAATGGTACCAACATCAATACAGCCTGTTATCTCTCCTAATGGTACCAACATCAATACAGCCTGTTATCTCTCCTAATGGTACCAACATCAATACAGCCTGTTATCTCTCCTAATGGTACCAACATCAATACAGCCTGTTATCTCTCCTAATGGTACCAACATCAATACAGCCTGTTATCTCTCCTAATGGTACCAACATCAATACAGCCTGTTATCTCTCCTAATGGTACCAACATCAATACAGCCTGTTATCTCTCCTAATGGTACCAACATCAATACAACCTGTTATCTCCTAATGGTACCAACATCAATACAGCCTGTTATCTCTCCTAATGGTACCAACATCAATACAGCCTGTTATCTCTCCTAATGGTACCAACATCAATACAGCCTGTTATCTCTCCTAATGGTACCAACATCAATACAGCCTGTTATCTCTCCTAATGGTACCAACATCAAAACAGCCTGGTATCTCTCCTAATGGTACCAACATCAATACAGCCTGTTATCTCTCCTAATGGTAACAACATCAATACAGCCTGTTATCTCTCCTAATGGTACCAACATCAATACAGCCTGTTATCTCTCCTAATGGTACCAACATCAATACAGCCTGTTATCTCTCCTAATGGTACCAACATCAAAACAGCCTGTTATCTCTCCTAATGGTACCAACATCAATACAGCCTGGTATCTCTCCTAATGGTACCAACATCAATACAGCCTGTTATCTCTCCTAATGGTACCAACATCAATACAGCCTGTTATCTCTCCTAATGGTACCAACATACATACAGCCTGTTATCTCTCCTAATGGTACCAACATCAATACAGCCTGTTATCTCTCCTAATGGTACCAACATCAATACAGCCTGTTATCTCTCCTAATGGTACCAACATCAATACAGCCTGTTATCTCTCCTAATGGTACCAACATCAATACAGCCTGTTATCTCTCCTAATGGTACCAACATACATACATCAATACAGCCTGTTATCTCTCCTAATGGTACCAACATACATACATCAATACAGCCTGTTATCTCTCCTAATGGTACCAACATCAATACAGCCTGTTATCTCTCCTAATGGTACCAACATCAATACAGCCTGTTATCTCTCCTAATGGTACCAACATCAATACAGCCTGTTATCTCTCCTAATGGTACCAACATCAACACAGCCTGTTATCTCTCCTAATGGTACCAACATACATACAGCCTGTTATCTATCCTAATGGTACCAACATACATACATACAGCCTGTTATCTCTCCTAATGGTACCAACATCAATACAGCCTGTTATCTCTCCTAATGGTACCAACATCAATACAGCCTGTTGTCTCTCCTAATGGTACCAACATCAATACAGCCTGTTATCTCTCCTAATGGTACCAACATCAATACAGCCTGTTATCTCTCCTAATGGTACCAACATCAATACAGCCTGTTGTCTCTCCTAATGGTACCAACATCAATACAGCCTGTTATCTATCCTAATGGTACCAACATCAATACAGCCTGTTATCTCTCCTAATGGTACCAACATCAATACAGCCTGTTGTCTCTCCTAATGGTACCAACATCAATACAGCCTGTTATCTCTCCTAATGGTACCAACATCAATACAGCCTGTTATCTCTCCTAATGGTACCAACATCAATACAGCCTGTTGTCTCTCCTAATGGTACCAACATCAATACAGCCTGTTGTCTCTCCTAATGGTACCAACATCAATACAGCCTGTTGTCTCTCCTAATGGTACCAACATCAATACAGCCTGTTGTCTCTCCTAATGGTACCAACATCAATACAGCCTGTTGTCTCTCCTAATGGTACCAACATCAATACAGCCTGTTGTCTCTCCTAATGGTACCAACATCAATACAGCCTGTTGTCTCTCCTAATGGTACCAACATCAATACAGCCTGTTGTCTCTCCTAATGGTACCAACATCAATACAGCCTGTTGTCTCTCCTAATGGTACCAACATCAATACAGCCTGTTGTCTCTCCTAATGGTACCAACATACATACATCAATACAGCATGGAATGGAATTGTGGACAACGTCTTATTCAACGATAACAAAATATTTACTCTTGGGTCTGAGAGGCTAAATGTCAAATGGTGCTCTGTGGCTCAGATGCTGATAGATAGATATATAGATAGATAGATAGATAGATATATAGATAGATAGATAGATAGATAGATAGATAGATAGATAGATAGATAGATAGATAGATAGATAGATAGATAACCACTGGCCTACTTTAGGCTATAGGCTATACCTGTGGCGTCGCTCGCCGAAAACCAACGGATCTACACCACGCCCACATCATCATAATCATCATCTGTCCCACATGTATTTATTTAGGCTATTTATAGCCTATATGTCTTAATAGGAAAGTGACGTCAGGCCACTGTTGACGTGCGCCAAAAATAGCCGGTTGTTTGCGTGCGTGCGTACGTGCGTGCACGGCGGCGGATGCACGCACGCACAGGACTCTCTTTGCGTTGCTTTACAATTAAAGCTATATAAGTAATTAAAATAGGCTAATATAATGATTAATTCTGCGGAATTAGAATGATTTGGTTTAATTCCAATGAGAGCAACGTGTGCGTGTGTGTGTGTGTGTGTGTGTGTGTGTGTGTGTGTGTGTGTGTGTGTGTGTGTGTGTGTGTGTGTGTGTGCGCGTGTGCGCGCGTTAAAAAGAAATCCCTCCTGCCCCATATATAAATTCCAAGCCCCAAAAAGCAGTGGACAAACAATTACGCTAAGCTAGATGAGATCTACAAGCTCACACAACGCAACGCAACGCGACGCGACGCGAGCTTGTAGATCTGCTTGTTTTCACCGCTTTGGAAACAATAAGGGGGGAATTTGGTCAATTGATTTTCATTTGAGTCTTTATTATAATAATTGCTCAAGCCGATAAAAAAGCGATGCCGTGCGTGCGCGTGTCTCTAGGCTATACATAGCTGATGTGCGTGTCTGTCTGTCTGTCTGTCTGTCTGTCTGTATCTGTCTGTCTGTCAGTCAGCATGCTATTAGTGATCAGAATAAATCAGAGAGTCTCTCTCTCTCTGTCTCCACTCACCCTCCACCGCCATCCTGTCCTCTCCGTCTGTGTGTTGTTTTGTTTTCGGACTGAACCAAGACAGACTCTCAGCACAGGGTGCTTCATGGCTTCCAACCCCACCCCCCCATCTCTCACACACATGGAACAGTCCCCCCCCCCCCCCCCCCCCTCCCCTTTCCCCTCACTGTATATGTATCTTTTCCCTTTTTGCTTCCTATATGATGAATTCCTGTTCTGTTCTTTAACTACATAGAAGTGTATATTTGTACGTCTCTAAATGTTTTGATGAATTGAACAATGTGGACCCTGTTGTAAACAAGTGTGATGCTCAATTGGGTCGTCCACTCACAGTTAACAGTCTTTGTATTGAGTTTGTGCTTGAAATGTGCAAACTGTTAAAACCCATTCTGTGTTGGCATCATGTCATGCTTTAGCTATTGAAAAATAGCAGATCTACAAGCTCGTAGCGCGCCACCGAGTGGCGCGCTACGAGCTTGTAGGTCTGCTATTTTTTGAAAAATCGAAGAGCGACTGACATTTTTAGAATCTGATCTCAGGTCAGAATGGGTTAATCAGACCAGTGTGTGTCCAGTGGAAACCTCGTATGAATCTGATCTCAGGTCAGAATGGGTTTTAATAAATATTTCAATCAATCAATCAAAAAAGTCTGGTGTCCCCCTCCCCAACCCCACCCCCATCTCACACACACATGGAACAGTCCGGATAAGGGCGTAGCAGTGGGCGTGGTTTTCTGGCTGCATGGCACCACTGAAAAATCGGGCATTCATTTTTTTTTTATCGGCCATAATATAGAGATTTACACAAATATTTATATATCAATTATACATTTCTGAACTGCCCACAGCCCTCCTATGAGACACAGGCTGGTTTCTGAACTGCCCACAGCCCTCCTATGAGACACAGACTGGTTTCTGAACTGCCCCCAGCCCTCCTATGAGACACAGGCTGGTTTCTGAACTGCCCACAGCCCTCCTATGAGACACAGGCTGGTTTCTGAACTGCCCACAGCCCTCCTATGAGACACAGACTGGTTTCTGAACTGCCCACAGCCCTCCTATGAGACACAGACTGGTTTCTGAACTGCCCACAGCCCTCCTATGAGACACAGACTGGTCTCTGAACTGCCCACAGCCCTCCTATGAGACACAGACTGTTTTGTTTTCTTTCCAAACATTTTCTTTAACAACATAAAATAATATGACACCTGTGTGAAGTGAGGGGACGTTTTTAAATGATTTCATGTCCACATAGCTGGAGGTTTGGACGAGCATGTCAGCTGCACTGTAGTACAACTCCAATGTACTACAGTACTACAGCTACAATGTACTGCAGATTATTATTTGTCTCCACCAAGATCAGCGTCCATGTCGACAGGAGAGATGATCAGAGGAGCAGCGTTTAAACCGTTACGGTTCAAACGTGGACAGAAGAATGGATAAAGTCTCTCAGTGAAGGAGCAGCCTGTGAAAGAGTAGAGGTGGACTCTGGTCTCCACATCATGAAAGGAGACCAGACCCTCCTCATAGTCCACAAACACTCCCACTTTCTGGAGCCCCTCTCTTACAGGGAGGGGGACACGAGGGCCAGCATTAGCCATGTACTCATTTCCAATCTTCAACCCTATAGTCCAGTAACCATCGCTGGGACTCAGTGTGATGTCGTCTTCCTTCCTGTTGATGGACTCTCTGACCACTCCTATTATCCAGCCAGTCTTCCCTCCAACCTGGACCTCATAGTAAAACCTGCCTGAGGAGAAGCCTTGTTTTCCTAAGACATAGACATATGGATTGAACCTCTCTTTGTTGTCTGGCAGATTCTTCCATACGTTTCCATGACTCACTTGTTTTCCATCCTCAGACAGGATGAGTGTACGGTGTGCTGTATCAGGGTCCAGAGTTAAATCCACCTCATATCGTTGCATCATCCTCAGCTCAACATCATCCATCTGCTTCTTCATCTCCTGACTGAGTGTCTTCTCCAGCTGAGCCACTGCTGTCCTCACAGTCCCCACGTATGAAGGCTGAAGGACGTTTAACTTTGTCCAGTCCTTGGTGGGTGGAGGGATGTTAATGGATGTGAAGTTCTGGAGGAGGTGGAGGTGGTCTTCAGGGTGTGAGAGCTGGCTCAGCTCAGAGCTTCTCTCCTCCAACTGAGTGATGTCCTGTTGCAGATCTTTGATGAAGCCTTCAGCCTGTCTCTCTGTTGTTTTCTGCTTCCCTTCAATCACATCGATGAGCTCAGCCTGGCTTCTCTGAATACAGCTGATCAGAGCAGTGAAGACCTTCACACTGTCCTCTATCTCTGTGTCTGCATCCTTCTTGCTGAGCTCCACTGAGCGTTTGACCTCCTGAATCTTCCCTCGTCTCTCCTGGATCATCTGCTGGATTTCAGCCTCTGTCTTTCTTGCATATTCTTCGTTCCACTCATGATACCTGAACGGACGAACCATTTCAGCAACAAAACTATTGATAGATACGTTTGGTCTCTTATAGGTTTCTTAACTAGTGGTCACAGGGTGTCTTAAAACACGATATCTGTCTTCATACAATCCAGGAATCTTTATGACTTTATTCCAGCTGAATATGAAGTTATCTAAAGGTATGTATCTCTCTCGTCTCTTTGACTAATGCTCCTCACACTCTGTGTAATCAGCTTTTAAGTCAAGCTCACTGAAATCTGACCTCATCAAACATGACGTCAGTCATGCTCAAACATGGAGTTCTCTCATGTCTGGATAACTTCATAAGATCTCTTTCACATTGTCCTCTCCTCCAGGCCAAGGCTTTACCCATAATCAATATATTTGATGAATATACAAACTGGGAAACCAAACCAGTGACTTCCAGGAAAGTCTGGATGGCAACCGAGGAACGTCGGTGACTGACCAGTGTTGTTTTTGGCAGCAAATTTCTATTTTAGTTTTTAGTCATTGTCTCCTGAATAGTTTTCACTTAGTCTTAGTCACATTTTAGTCACCTGGAATGTCTTAGTGTTAGTCTAGTTTTAGTCGACTAAATGTCATAAGATTTTAGTCGACTAAATCTACAGGTGATTTAGTCGACTAAAATCTATTTTTTGCGGGCCTTGTTGCCGTCATGACTTATTTTACACTTGCTGAAAATAGCCGATCTACAAGCTCACAACGCATCGCAGCACGACGCGTTGTGAGCTTGTAGATCTGCTATTTTCAGCATGCAACCAAGTGTAAAATGACTTATACTTGATCTCTTGTCCATTAGTCCCTTCCTAACATTTTAATCTAGTTTTTAATTGTTGAAGAATTTGTCAGTATATTTAGTCTTAGTTTTAGTCACCATTGCATAGTTTTAATTTAGTTTCCATTTAGTTTTCGTCAGTGAAAAAAGGTAGTCGACGAACATTTTTCGCCTTAGTTTTAGTCGACGAAAACAACACTGTCGACGGTGACGCTGGAGAAACAGCTGACCTCCAAGAAAGACTGGCGGGGTAACAGGGGCCAGGGGGTAACAGGGGCCTGGGGGTAACAGGGGCCAGGGGGTAACAGGGGCCAGGGGGTAACAGGGGACAGGGGGTAACAGGGGCCAGGGGGTAACAGGGGACAGGGGGTAACAGGGGACAGGGGGTAACAGGGGCCAGGGGGTAACAGGGGACAGGGGACAGGGGACAGGGGGTAACAGGGGACAGGGGGTAACAGGGGACAGGGGGTAACAGGGGCCAGGGGGTAACAGGGGACAGGGGGTAACAGGGGCCAGGGGGTAACAGGGGACAGGGGGTAACAGGGGACAGGGGGTAACAGGGGACAGGGGGTAACAGGGGCCAGGGGGTAACAGGGGACAGGGGGTAACAGGGGCCAGGGGGTAACAGGGGGTAACAGGGGCCAGGGGGTAACAGGGGCCAGGGGGTAACAGGGGCCAGGGGGTAACAGGGGACAGGGGGTAACAGGGGCCAGGGGGTAACAGGGGACAGAGGGTAACAGGGGCCAGGGGGTAACAGGGGACAGAGGGTAACAGGGGCCAGGGGGTAACAGGGGACAGGGGGTAACAGGGGCCAGGGGGTAACAGGGGACAGAGGGTAACAGGGGCCAGGGGGTAACAGGGGACAGGGGGTAACAGGGGACAGGGGGTAACAGGGGACAGGGGGTAACAGGGGCCAGGGGGTAACAGGGGCCAGGGGGTAACAGGGGCCAGGGGGTAACAGGGGACAGAGGGTAACAGGGGCCAGGGGGTAACAGGGGACAGGGGGTAACAGGGGACAGGGGGTAACAGGGGCCAGGGGGTAACAGGGGCCAGGGGGTAACAGGGGACAGGGGGTAACAGGGGACAGGGGGTAACAGGGGCCAGCGACCGCTGTCGCAGCATTCGCAAGAGGGCTCCACGCAAGCTACAGAACGTACACATGATCAATACCCCCAGAGCAGAGCAGGGGTGGACAACTTTGACGATGGAGAAAGGCCACTATATTTCACTCACTCAGTCCAGAGGGGCCACGTTGCATATCACTGTCGTAATCGTTATATTTTTCAGGATTCCAAAAAAAGGAATTGGCAATAATTTTTTCAGGATTTGAATTCAAATAATAGCAAAAATAGCCGATCTACATGCTCAAAGCGCGTCGCATTGGAATCCTGAAAAATATTTTTTTTTTGTTTTATTTCAAATGAATTTAGTTATAGTTATTACTTTATGAACACATTGGACATACAAAAGCAGGTCATGTTTGCATGTTTGAAATTGTAACAGCTGAAATCAATAATATATCAGTAATTCTGATATTAACCTGAAGGGCCGCATTAGGTGAAGGTGGGGGCCGCATGTAGCCCCCGGGGGCCGCCCCAGAAGGAGACACACCGCACCGCCTGGTGAGACGTAGGAGGAGCCTAGGCAGGAGACACACCGCACCGCCTGGTGAGACGTAGGAGGAGCCTATAGGCAGGAGACACACCACACTGCCTGGTGAGACGTAGGAGGAGGCAGGAGACACACCGCACCGCCTGGTGAGACGTAGGAGGAGCCTAGGCAGGAGACACACCGCACCGCCTGGTGAGACGTAGGAGGAGGCAGGAGACACACCGCACCGCCTGGTGAGACGTAGGAGGAGCCTAGGAAGGAGACACACCGCACCGCCTGGTGAGACGTAGGAGGAGCCTAGGAAGGAGACACACCGCACCGCCTGGTGAGACGTAGGAGGAGCCTATAGGCAGGAGACACACCGCACCGCCTGGTGAGACGTAGGAGGAGCCTATAGGCAGGAGACACACCGCACCGCCTGGTGAGACGTAGGAGGAGCCTAGGCAGGAGACACACCGCACCGCCTGGTGAGACGTAGGAGGAGCCTATAGGCAGGAGACACACCGCACCGCCTGGTGAGACGTAGGAGGAGCCTATAGGCAGGAGACACACCGCACCGCCTGGTGAGACGTAGGAGGAGCCTAGGCAGGAGACACACCGCACCGCCTGGTGAGACGTAGGAGGAGCCTATAGGCAGGAGACACACCGCACCGCCTGGTGAGACGTAGGAGGCAGGAGACACACCGCACCGCCTGGTGAGACGTAGGAGGAGCCTATAGGCAGGAGACACACCGCACCGCCTGGTGATGCCTCTCTGGCATGACAGAAAGGACATGTGACTGACCTGGGCGTCGGCGGTCGCTGGGGGTGTGGTCAGCACTGCAGGTTTGCTGCACCTGGCCGGCAGTTTGCTGACGTCCCTGTTGGCGAAGGTGTGGCCAATGCTGTGTGTAGCCGGTGCTGGTCGCGCCTCTGTGATTGGCTGCGCCCCGGGGTGACCCTGGAGGAGAGGAGCAGTGACTTGGCCAATCACTGCTGACCCGCCAAACTGCAGTGTAGAGGTTGAGGGTTGAAACACTTAACCCATTCTGACCTGAGATCAGATTCATACGAGGTTTCCACTGGATACACACTGGTCTGATGAACCCATTCTGACCTGAGGTCAGATTAAAAAAATGTCAGTCGTTCTTCAATTTTTCAAAAATAGCAGATCTACAAGCTCGTATCGCGCCACTCGGTGGCGCGCTACGAGCTTGTAGATCTGCTATTTTTCAATAGCTAAAGCACGACATGATGCTAACACCAAAATGGGTTCCCGTTCAGAATGGGTTAAGAAGGTTGGAGACCACCTGATGACCACCTCTCTTTCCAAGGCCAAGGCTTCATCCATTGGAAATGGATTATAATATTAATATTATATAATTATAATCGCATCTTTGATGCATTTACAAACAGCAAAAGTATACAACAGTGTCGGCATCACAATTTACTTAAAGTAAGCTCGCAATGTGTCGCATCGCAAAACACATCGTGTTACACTTTTTCGTAAGATCTAATGAGGGTCATCAACTGTCCCGTCATTCAGCTGGGGACCATCTGGACCCACTCGAGGACCGCTGGGCTGATGGGACCATCTGGACCCCCTCAAGGACCGCTGGGCTGAGGGGACCATCTGGACCCCCTCGAGGACCGCTGGGCTGATGGGACCATCTGGACCCCCTCGAGGACCACTGGGCTGATGGGACCATCTGGACCCCCTCGAGGACCGCTGGGCTGATGGGACCATCTGGACCCCCTCGAGGACCGCTGGGCTGAGGGGACCATCTGGACCCCCTCGAGGACCACTGGGCTGATGGGACCATCTGGACCCCCTCGAGGACCGCTGGGCTGATGGGACCATCTGGACCCCCTCGAGGACCGCTGGGCTGATGGGACCATCTGGACCCCCTCGAGGACCGCTGGGCTGATGGGACCATCTGGACCCCCTCGAGGACCGCTGGGCTGATGGGACCATCTGGACCCCCTCGAGGACCACTGGGCTGATGGGACCATCTGGACCCCCTCAAGGACCACTGGGCTGATGGGACCATCTGGACCCCCTCAAGGACCACTGGGCTGATGGGACCATCTGGACCCCCTCAAGGACCGCTGGGCTGATGGGACCATCTGGACCCCCTCGAGGACCGCTGGGCTGATGGGACCATCTGGACCCCCTCGAGGACCGCTGGGCTGATGGGACCATCTGGACCCCCTCAAGGACCACTGATGAGGCTCCATGAGCCATGGAGGCACAGCATATGAATAGATGGAGAGAGTGTGTGTGTGTGTGTGTGTGTGTGTGTGTGTGTTTGTGTACAGAGATAACAAGGGGCAGTTTCCATAGGAACAGGCACGTAGCACGTAACAAATGGTACACACACACACACACACACACACACACACACACACACACACAACCATTAATTCCATTGCTGAGAGGATTGTGCACGGTGTGTATGTGCGTGCACATGACATGTAAATGTCAACGGGGTTTTGTACATAATGAATGTATTTCTTCAGAGTAATAATACATTTGGGTACTTTCTGTATCTGTGTCACATTCACTGGCTGCGAGTCACTTCAGCACCTTGGATAGCTCCAATACCTATAGCATTGTTACACACTTCAGCACCTTGGATAGCTCCTACATACTGTAACATTGTTACACACTTCAGCACCTTGGATAGCTCCTACATACTGTAGCATTGTTACACACTTCAGCACCTTGGATAGCTCCTACATACTGTAACATTGTTACACACTTCAGCACCTTGGATAGCTCCTACATACTGTAACATTGTTACACACTTCAGCACCTTGGATAGCTCCTACACACTGTAACATTGTTACACACTTCAGCACCTTGGATAGCTCCTACATACTGTAACATTGTTACACACTTCAGCACCTTGGATAGCTCCTACATACTGTAACATTGTTACACACTTCAGCACCATGGATAGCTCCTACACACTGTAACATTGTTACACACTTCAGCACCATGGAGAGCTCCTACATACTGTAACATTGTTACACACTTCAGCACCATGGATAGCTCCTACACACTGTAACATTGTTACACACTTCAGCACCTTG
Source organism: Protomyctophum parallelum (assembly GCF_964188405.1). NCBI lineage: Eukaryota > Metazoa > Chordata > Actinopteri > Myctophiformes > Myctophidae > Protomyctophum > Protomyctophum parallelum. The sequence goes on along the minus strand of NC_139718.1, from coordinate 3,019,152 downwards.
GAGAGCTCCTACATACTGTAACATTGTTACACACTTCAGCACCTTGGATAGCTCCTACACACTGTAGCATTGTTACACACTTCAGCACCTTGGATAGCTCCTACACACTGTAGCATTGTTACACACTTCAGCACCATGGATAGCTCCTACACACTGTAACATTGTTACACACTTCAGCACCTTGGATAGCTCCTACATACTGTAACATTGTTACACACTTCAGCACCTTGGATAGCTCCTACATACTGTAACATTGTTACACACTTCAGCACCTTGGATAGCTCCTACACACTGTAACATTGTTACACACTTCAGCACCTTGGAGAGCTCCTACATACTGTAACATTGTTACACACTTCAGCACCATGGATAGCTCCTACACACTGTAGCATTGTTACACACTTCAGCACCTTGGATAGCTCCTACATACTGTAGCATTGTTACACACTTCAGCACCATGGATAGCTCCTACACACTGTAGCATTGTTACACACTTCAGCACCTTGGAGAGCTCCTACACACTGTAACATTGTTACACACTTCAGCACCATGGATAGCTCCTACACACTGTAGCATTGTTACACACTTCAGCACCTTGGATAGCTCCTACATACTGTAACATTGTTACACACTTCAGCACCTTGGATAGCTCCTACATACTGTAGCATTGTTACACACTTCAGCACCTTGGATAGCTCCTACATACTGTAACATTGTTACACACTTCAGCACCTTGGATAGCTCCTACATACTGTAACATTGTTACACACTTCAGCACCTTGGATAGCTCCTACACACTGTAGCATTGTTACACACTTCAGCACCTTGGATAGCTCCTACACACTGTAACATTGTTACACACTTCAGCACCATGGAGAGCTCCTACATACTGTAACATTGTTACACACTTCAGCACCTTGGAGAGCTCCTACATACTGTAACATTGTTACACACTTCAGCACCTTGGATAGCTCCTACATACTGTAACATTGTTACACACTTCAGCACCATGGATAGCTCCTACATACTGTAGCATTGTTACACACTTCAGCACCTTGGATAGCTCCTACATACTGTAACATTGTTACACACTTCAGCACCTTGGAGAGCTCCTACATACTGTAACATTGTTACACACTTCAGCACCTTGGAGAGCTCCTACATACTGTAACATTGTTACACACTTCAGCACCTTGGATAGCTCCTACACACTGTAACATTGTTACACACTTCAGCACCTTGGATAGCTCCTACATACTGTAACATTGTTACACATTTCAGCACCTTGGATAGCTCCTACATACTGTAACATTGTTACACACTTCAGCACCTTGGATAGCTCCTACACACTAACATTGTTACACACTTCAGCACCTTGGAGAGCTCCTACATACTTTCTCTACAAGAAATAAAATACAGTGCCTGCATTTTGCATTGTTTTTACCAGTTGTGGGCGTAATACTTAGCTTATTGACACAATAATATGAGCACAGAGAACTTCACCAGCATATCAAAATTAGAATAAATGTTATTTTCTTAAAGGTATATTCAGTGATTTCACTAAAAAAACCTTAGGTTTCGTTTTTGGCTGTGGGACCCAGCCTTTCGTCCAATCAGGATAGAGAGTCAAAAACTAAACCTAAGGTTTTTTGACCCCCAGGGGTTAACTGGGGACAGGGAGGAACTCCTTATATGGTCAGCACACTCTATAGTAGAGAGGATTATCACAACAAAACAAAAAAATAAGTGATATTTGAATTAAGTGAAATCACTGAATATACCTTTAAGTCTCTGGGTTTTCCTTATCGTTTCATACAGTGTTTTACTGTGTCTTACGTCTCCATACCAGTGTTGTTTTTGGCAGCAAATTTCTATTTTAGTTTTAGTCATAGTCTCCTGAATAGTTTTCACTTAGTCTTAGTCACATTTTAGTCACCTGGAATGTATTAGTGTTAGTCTAGTTTTAGTCGACTAAATGTCATAAGATTGTAGTCGACTAAATCTACAGGTTATTTAGTCAACTAAAATGTATTTTGGCGGGCCTTGTTGCCGTCATAATGACTTATTTTACACTTGATCTGCTATTTTCAGCATGCAACCAAGTGTAAAATGACTTATACTGGATCTCTTGTCCACTAGTCCCTTCCTAACATTTTAGTCTAGTTTTTAATTGTTGACGAAATTGTCAGTATATTTAGTCTTAGTTTTAGTCACCATTGCATAGTTTTAATTCAGTTTCCATTTAGTTTTCGTCAGTGGAAAAAGGTAGTCGACGAACATTTTTCGTCTTAGTTTTAGTCGACGAAAACAACACTGATCCATACAGACAGTTAACTCCTTTATTCAAGCAACAACACACGAGGCCGCGTTGGGTCATAATGACATCACTCAGCATGCGTTGGGTCATAATGACATCACTCAGCATGCGTTGGGTCATAATGACATCACTCAGCATGCGTTGAGATTCTACAACACGTCTTCATGGGATCAGAACATACATGTATTTACAAAGACTACAAGAATACAGCAGATAGAACAGTAGAACTACATACGTGTGCACAGGGCCAATCTTTATGGTTAGTGTTTTCATAGAATAACCCATAAAGCAGTGCTTCCCAAAGTGGGGTCCGTCCGGGGACCCCCAGGGGTCCGAGAGTGAGTTCCAGGGGGTCCCCAGCTAAATGATAGTTAAACTGGTTGAGAATCACTGCTAGAACCGTAGTCAAACTCTTCTCTCACGGGGGGTCCCAGCAGGCATAGCTTTTCAAATGGGGGTCCGCGGGCTAATAGAGTCAATGTGGGGGTCCTTAAAGAACCACTGTGGTAGGACACCGTCACCTAGTGGACGACAGGTGGTACTGCGGCCTTGGCTTTGAACAAGGCACGTTTTATTTTGGCTCTGGGCCCCCAGG